>NW_028279663.1:0-5000 GCF_059751315.1 Micrasema longulum
TCGTTCTCGCATTAAAACTCGGCGAGAGGGTATAAATTATTTCTAAGTTTTAATTTTTTTTTTTTTTTTTAATTTCACATTCACTTTCGAATCGGAAGGAGGAACGAAATAAAAATCGGCGGGGGTGCATTTCGGATCGTCGCTCGGTGGAAATATTCGATAAACGAAAAATTTAAGTTTCACGCGGAGCGCGCTCGCGACCGCCGCGAGACGTCTCGCCGGGAGGGGGCCTCGTTCTCGCATTAAAACTCGGCGAGAGGGTATAAAATATTTCTAAGTTTTTTTGTTTTTTTTTTTTTTTTTAATTTCACATTCACTTTTGAATCGGAAGGAGGAACGAAATAAAAATCGGCGGGGGTGCATTTCGGATCGTCGCTCAGTGAAGTAAACGAAAAATTTAAGTTTCACGCGGAGCGCGCTCGCGACCGCCGCGAGACGTCTCGCCGGGAGGGGGCCTCGTTCTCGCATTAAAACTCGGCGAGAGGGTATAAAATATTTCTAAGTTTTTTTGTTTTTTTTTTTTTTTTTAATTTCACATTCACTTTCGAATCGGAAGGAGGAACGAAATAAAAATCGGCGGGGTGCATTTCGGATCGTCGCTCAGTGAAGTAAACGAAAAATTTAAGTTTCACGCGGAGCGCGCTCGCGACCGCCGCGAGACGTCTCGCCGGGAGGGGGCCTCGTTCTCGCATTAAAACTCGGCGAGAGGGTATAAATTATTTCTAAGTTTTAATTTTTTTTTTTTTTTTTTAATTTCACATTCACTCTTGAATCGGAAGGAGGAACGAAATAAAAATCGGCGGGGGTGCATTTCGGATCATCGCTCAGTGAAGTAAGCGAAAAATTTAAGTTTCACGCGGAGCGCGCTCGCGACCGCCGCGAGACGTCTCGCCGGGAGGGGGCCTCGTTCTCGCATTAAAACTCGGCGAGAGGGTATAAATTATTTCTAAGTTTTAATTTTTTTTTTTTTTTTTTAATTTCACATTCACTTTCGAATCGGAAGGAGGAACGAAATAAAAATCGGCGGGGGTGCATTTCGGATCGTCGCTCGGTGGAAATATTCGATAAACGAAAAATTTAAGTTTCACGCGGAGCGCGCTCGCGACCGCCGCGAGACGTCTCGCCGGGAGGGGCCTCGTTCTCGCATTAAAACTCGGCGAGAGGGTATAAAATATTTCTAAGTTTTTTTGTTTTTTTTTTTTTTTTTAATTTCACATTCACTTTCGAATCGGAAGGAGGAACGAAATAAAAATCGGCGGGGGTGCATTTCGGATCGTCGCTCAGTGAAGTAAACGAAAAATTTAAGTTTCACGCGGAGCGCGCTCGCGACCGCCGCGAGACGTCTCGCCGGGAGGGGGCCTCGTTCTCGCATTAAAACTCGGCGAGAGGGTATAAAATATTTCTAAGTTTTTTTGTTTTTTTTTTTTTTTTTAATTTCACATTCACTTTCGAATCGGAAGGAGGAACGAAATAAAAATCGGCGGGGGTGCATTTCGGATCGTCGCTCAGTGAAGTAAACGAAAAATTTAAGTTTCACGCGGAGCGCGCTCGCGACCGCCGCGAGACGTCTCGCCGGGAGGGGGCCTCGTTCTCGCATTAAAACTCGGCGAGAGGGTATAAATTATTTCTAAGTTTTAATTTTTTTTTTTTTTTTTTAATTTCACATTCACTTTCGAATCGGAAGGAGGAACGAAATAAAAATCGGCGGGGGTGCATTTCGGATCGTCGCTCGGTGGAAATATTCGATAAACGAAAAATTTAAGTTTCACGCGGAGCGCGCTCGCGACCGCCGCGAGACGTCTCGCCGGGAGGGGGCCTCGTTCTCGCATTAAAACTCGGCGAGAGGGTATAAAATATTTCTAAGTTTTTTTGTTTTTTTTTTTTTTTTTAATTTCACATTCACTTTTGAATCGGAAGGAGGAACGAAATAAAAATCGGCGGGGGTGCATTTCGGATCGTCGCTCAGTGAAGTAAACGAAAAATTTAAGTTTCACGCGGAGCGCGCTCGCGACCGCCGCGAGACGTCTCGCCGGGAGGGGGCCTCGTTCTCGCATTAAAACTCGGCGAGAGGGTATAAAATATTTCTAAGTTTTTTTGTTTTTTTTTTTTTTTTTAATTTCACATTCACTTTCGAATCGGAAGGAGGAACGAAATAAAAATCGGCGGGGGTGCATTTCGGATCGTCGCTCAGTGAAGTAAACGAAAAATTTAAGTTTCACGCGGAGCGCGCTCGCGACCGCCGCGAGACGTCTCGCCGGGAGGGGGCCTCGTTCTCGCATTAAAACTCGGCGAGAGGGTATAAATTATTTCTAAGTTTTAATTTTTTTTTTTTTTTTTAATTTCACATTCACTCTTGAATCGGAAGGAGGAACGAAATAAAAATCGGCGGGGGTGCATTTCGGATCATCGCTCAGTGAAGTAAGCGAAAAATTTAAGTTTCACGCGGAGCGCGCTCGCGACCGCCGCGAGACGTCTCGCCGGGAGGGGGCCTCGTTCTCGCATTAAAACTCGGCGAGAGGGTATAAATTATTTCTAAGTTTTAATTTTTTTTTTTTTTTTTAATTTCACATTCACTTTCGAATCGGAAGGAGGAACGAAATAAAAATCGGCGGGGGTGCATTTCGGATCGTCGCTCGGTGGAAATATTCGATAAACGAAAAATTTAAGTTTCACGCGGAGCGCGCTCGCGACCGCCGCGAGACGTCTCGCCGGGAGGGGGCCTCGTTCTCGCATTAAAACTCGGCGAGAGGGTATAAAATATTTCTAAGTTTTTTTGTTTTTTTTTTTTTTTTTAATTTCACATTCACTTTCGAATCGGAAGGAGGAACGAAATAAAAATCGGCGGGGGTGCATTTCGGATCGTCGCTCAGTGAAGTAAACGAAAAATTTAAGTTTCACGCGGAGCGCGCTCGCGACCGCCGCGAGACGTCTCGCCGGGAGGGGGCCTCGTTCTCGCATTAAAACTCGGCGAGAGGGTATAAAATATTTCTAAGTTTTTTTGTTTTTTTTTTTTTTTTAATTTCACATTCACTTTCGAATCGGAAGGAGGAACGAAATAAAAATCGGCGGGGGTGCATTTCGGATCGTCGCTCAGTGAAGTAAACGAAAAATTTAAGTTTCACGCGGAGCGCGCTCGCGACCGCCGCGAGACGTCTCGCCGGGAGGGGGCCTCGTTCTCGCATTAAAACTCGGCGAGAGGGTATAAATTATTTCCATGTTTATTATTATTTAGTTTATGAATTATTCATTTATTTATTAGGGCTATGTATAGCGTGTGAGCTCGCCAATATATGGCAGTAAAATTTTTATTGTCTTTGAATTTCCTAGAGTTTTAACCATCGAAAAAAAGAAGATTGCAAATAAAATCAACAGACAATGGAAATTTGATGTGTATTATTTTAATAGATTGTTTATAACAGAAAAATACATAGAGAAATATGCATTTTTATTTTTTGTAATAAAAACATAAAATTTCCATTGTCTGTTGATTTTATTTGCAATCTTCTTTTTTTTCGATGGTTAAAACTCTAGGAAATTCAAAGACAATAAAAATTTTACTGTCATATATTGGCGAGCTCACGGGCTATACTTACGCCATTTATTATTATTAGTTATTATTTATATCAGCTGGTCTCCAGCTGGTCCGACGGTGCGAGCGTCCACCTTCGCTTATGTTCAATGCAATTCGGACACTTGGCAAATTTACCACGTGTTTTACTTACTAACGGATATTGAAATACATTTTATTTATTTATTTATTTTATTTTGTTTATTAAGAAAAACAACAGCAATACAAAGAAATATACACAACATAATAAAAAAAACATAAAATAAAGCCAAATCAGTTTTTCACATAAATACAATTATAAAAATCCAGTTCAGTTAAATATCAATTATAGAAGTGCATGTGTGCGAGTTTTTTTTTGTGTGTGAGGATGCGTGTGTAAAAAAGTGGAGTGTGGTTTTGGTAGGTATGTGAATATGTGTGTGATTGTATATGGGTGTGAGGGTAGGTTTAAGGACAGGGTAAGTGTGTATTCGATATGAGTGAATAGAAACAATTTAAAATTATAATGTAAAAATATAAATATATTTTTTTTTATAACGAAACATAATTTTTTTCAAATAATAGTTTTTTAATTTGTAAATTATTTATGTAAATAATTAGAGTCCAGACCGTAAAAAATTTTACTGTCATATATTGGCGAGCTCACGGGCTATACTTACGCCATTTATTATTATTAGTTATTATTTATATCAGCTGGTCTCCAGCTGGTCCGACGGTGCGAGCGTCCGCCTTCGTTTATGTTCAATGCAATTCGGACACTTGGCAAATTTACCACGTGTTTTACTTACTAACGGATATTGAAATACATCATTTGAAAATAATTAGAGTCCAGACCGTACCGTCATGAGCGTTTTGGTTTTTCGACTTTTCACGATGAAAACAAAAACACTTTGAAAAACAAAAATTTGCAAAAAAAAAGGCGAACGCCCGCACCTCGCCGAACGCTGGTCTCCAGCTGGTCCGACGGTGCGAGCGTCCACCTTCGTTTATGTTCAATGCAATTCGGACACTTGGCAAATTTACCACGTGTTTTACTTACTAACGGATATTGAAATACATCATTTGAAAATAATTAGAGTCCAGACCGTAAAAAATTTTACTGTCATATATTGGCGAGCTCACGGGCTATACTTACGCCATTTATTATTATTAGTTATTATTTATATCAGCTGGTCTCCAGCTGGTCCGACGGTGCGAGCGTCCGCCTTCGTTTATGTTCAATGCAATTCGGACACTTGGCAAATTTACCACGTGTTTTACTTACTAACGGATATTGAAATTTATCATTTGAAAATTATGTATGTAAATAATTAGAGTCCAGACCGTAAAAAAATTTACTGTCATATATTGGCGAGCTCACGGGCTATACTTACGCCATTTATTATTATTATTAGTTATTATTTCTAAATTATTTCTAAGCTTTGAGCTTTGA
>NW_028279663.1:10000-16081 GCF_059751315.1 Micrasema longulum
TCTTTCGCCCCTATACCCAGTTCGGACGATCGATTTGCACGTCAGAATCGCTTCGGTCCTCCATCAGGGTTTCCCCTGACTTCGACCTGACCAGGCATAGTTCACCATCTTTCGGGTCCCAGCGTGTACGCTCTCAGTGCGTCTCGATAATCGCACGGGGGCTTTCTCGAAACGCCTCGGGAATGCGGCGGGGCGTCTGACGACGCCCGCGCATCTTCCCTGCGGCCGGCTCGAGGCCGACCTTTCACTTTCATTTCGCCTCTGGGTTTATCAGTGTTCCCGATGACTCGCGCACATGCTAGACTCCTTGGTCCGTGTTTCAAGACGGGTCCTGTGAGTGCCCAAAACAAAACCACCGCCGACCGGGACGCGTCCCGTCCGAGAGCGCGCCACTAGCCACGGACATCCGAAACGCGACACCCGCGACGCACTGGGCGCCGGGGGCCACGAGAAGGAAGCCGCTGTGACGCGACGGACGCCCTCCGAAGGGGCGGACGCGATCCTCGTTCTCTACCGTCGCTTTAAAACTCGCCCCGGCCGTGGACGCCGCGGCTCCGCCCCGCGGAGCGAGGCGGGACAGCCGCACGGCGCATTCGACCGAGGCGCAACGGGTCGCGGTGTTATACTGAGAGAGAAGTGCACGCGCTCCGGGAGCCCGGCTGCGCACCCGGACACCCCCCGCCCCGACAACGAGTGCCGAAGGGCGGAGGTGTGCGCCGGGACGCGGGCTCCGACGGAAGACACGATGAATCTCTCCGTTCGCTCGTTTGAGTTCCACAGGTTTACCCCTGAACGGTTTCACGTACTCTTTAACTCTCTCTTCAAAGTTCTTTTCAACTTTCCCTCACGGTACTTGTTCGCTATCGGTCTCGTGGTAGTATTTAGCCTTAGATGGAGTTTACCACCCACTTAGGGCTGCACTCTCAAGCAACCCGACTCTGGGGAGAGAGACCGTCGCGGCCGGCTACCGTCACCACGGGCCTGGCACCCTCTGCGGGTAAGCGGGCCCCGTTCAAGATGAACTTGGACAGGCAGCCGTGACTAATGACCGCGCGTGTATATATTACTCTCCTCCCTAACGCTACATTTCCCGGCGGCCCGCCTGGGCCGCAGGATTCAGCGCTGGGCTCTTCCCGTTTCGCTCGCCGCTACTCGGGGAATCCTCGTTAGTTTCTTTTCCTCCGCTTACTGATATGCTTAAGTTCGGCGGGTGATCTCTCCTGATTTGAGGTCGACAACAAAAAAAAATTCATATATATATATAAATATACATATATATGAATAATGTAAACGCTCTCCGGTTTCGCACGGTACCCGCGCGCGACGCAGAGCGCGAAGAAACGCCCCCGCGCGCCGGCCCGTGAGGACCGGCGGCGGGTTTCACAGCGTCGTCGCTAGCTCGAAAAGCGTCTCGGGGGGGACCGAGAGAGCGCGCCAAGTCAAATTTAACCGGACGTCCGTCCGGCGCTCGCGCGCCGGCGGACGACAGACCGGCAACACTCTCGCCGAATCTTCTCTCCGAAGAGAGAAGACGGCGAAGTCTGGTCGCATTGTGTGCGCGACCCTCAAACAGGAGTGGTCCGTCGACAAACTAAGTCTTGCTCGGACCGCAATGTGCGTTCGAAATGTCGATGCTCATGTGTCCTGCAGTTCACACTCTGACGCGCATTTAGCTGCGTTCTTCATCGACCCACGAGCCGAGTGATCCGCCGTTCAGGGTAATAGTGTTTTATGATATATATATATATATTGTTTATCGGTTGCGTTTTTTTTCTTTTTTCTCTATCGGAAAAAAAATTACATTTTTCACAGAATATAGCCGGACGCGGGAATCGGGCCGACAGACCCGCCTCCCGCGACACCGGCAGTCCGCGGTTCGCGGCGGCGCCCTAGGGCGAAATTCCGCCGCAGTGTTTGCTTATTTTGCGCTCTGCGCGTGTGTATAAATATATTTATACTATATAAAAGAATGAAAATTCATTTTATATTATATTTCACAGGAAATGATCCTTCCGCAGGTTCACCTACGGAAACCTTGTTACGACTTTTACTTCCTCTAAATGATCAAATTCGGTCAAACTTTCCGACGCGTCGGATGCCCGAGACGAGCTTCCGCGCACCAGTCCGAAGACCTCACCAAATCATCCATCGGTAGTAGCGACGGGCGGTGTGTACAAAGGGCAGGGACGCAATCAACGCGAGCTGGTGACTCGCTTTTACTAGGAATTCCTCGTTCATGGGGGAGAATTGCAAACCCCAATCCCTATCACGAAGGGGTTTCATCGGGTTACCCGGGCCGTTAGGCCAAGGAGGACACGCTGATCCCTTCAGTGTAGCGCGCGTGCGGCCCAGGACATCTAAGGGCATCACAGACCTGCTATTGCTCAATCTCGTGCGGCTATATATACCGCCGGTCCCTCTAAGAAGATTTTCATTGTACGCCGGTAGTGAAGACCGCGAAACACACTTCCGCGACGCGAACGCCGCAAGATGCGCGCCCGCGGACTCCTGTGATACCGGTTGCACGTCTATTTAATAGGCTAGAGTTACGTTCGTTACCGGAATTAACCTGACAAATCGCTCCACCAACTAAGAGCGGCCATGCACCACCACCCACCGAATCGAGAAAGAGCTGTTAATCCGTCAATCCTTCCAGTGTCCGGGCCTGGTGAGTTTTCCCGTGTTGAGTCGAATTAAGCCGCAGGCTCCACTCCTGGTGGTGCCCTTCCGTCAATTCCTTTAAGTTTCAGCTTTGCAACCATACTCCCCCCGGAGCCCGAAAGCTTTGGTTTCCCGGGAGCTGCCCACCGGGTTAAAATTATGAAACTTCGGCGGATCGCTGGCTGGCATCATTTATGGTTAGAACTACAGCGGTATCTAATCGCCTTCGAACCTCTAACTTTCGTTCTTGATTAATGAAAACACCTTTGGCAAATGCTTTCGCTTTAGTCCGTCTTGCGACGATCCAAGAATTTCACCTCTAACGTCGCAATACGAATGCCCCCAGTTGTCCCTATTAATCATTACCTCTGGTATCAGAAAGCCAACAAAACAGAACCGAGGTCCTATTCTATTATTCCATGCGTACAATATTCAGGCAAGTGTTAGCCCGCTTTGAGCACTCTAATTTGTTCAAAGTAAACAGCCGCGACGGCCCGCCTCGGCGCGCGGCCGCCCGCGAGGACGACCGCAACACACTGGCGGTGGACGCACCGGCGAGAAGCCCCGCAGACGTGCCTGTCGTACCGCATTCGGTAGACCGACACCGCAGGACACAATTTCAACTACGAGCTTTTTAACCGCAACAACTTTAGTATATGCTATTGGAGCTGGAATTACCGCGGCTGCTGGCACCAGACTTGCCCTCCAATGGATCCTCGTTAAAGGATTTAAAGTGTAATCATTCCGATCACGAGGCCTCGGACGAGTCCCGTATCGTTATTTTTCGTCACTACCTCCCCGTGCCGGGAGTGGGTAATTTGCGCGCCTGCTGCCTTCCGTGGATGTGGTAGCCGTTTCTCAGGCTCCCTCTCCGGAATCGAACCCTGATTCCCCGTTACCCGTGACAACCATGGTAGTCGCATAAACTACCATCGACAGTTGATAAGGCAGACATTTGAAAGATGCGTCGCCGGTGCTAGACCGTGCGATCAGCACAAAGTTATCTAGAATCATCTCGAATGGCGACGGACGGGGCGCGAACCCCGCCGCCGATTGGTTTTTGATCTAATAAAAGCATCCCTCCCGTTGCCGGTCAGGACCTCGTTTGCATGTATTAGCTCTAGAATTGCCACAGTTATCCAAGTAACTATGTACGATCTAAGGAACCAAAACTGATATATTGAGCCATTCGCGGTTTCACCTTAATTCGGCTTTTACTGAGACTTGCATGGCTTAGTCTTTGAGACAAGCATATGATTACTGGCAGGATCAACCAGGGAGCTGTTCATTTCTATATCGCTCCAGGATACGAAGGGCGTCTGAGGCGCGACGGAGTCACCCGCCGCGACACGCTCTTTATGTTCGCACCTATATAACTCACATTCTCGCTCGCTCGAGTTTGCACTCTCGCGATTCACGAGTCTGTTCGTTTTACTTTTAAATTCACTTTTTAACAAGTGAACGCTGGACCTGACGAGACGGACCACATGGATCTTCTCTTTGGCCAAAAATTTAATTCCCTTTCGTCAAATATTAACGTACGAGAGCGCACGCCTTCGGCGCGGCAATAGTGGGGACGTGGATTAGAATCCTACGACCGTTCTCGTTTTTGTTCACGGTGTTCTCTGCTTGCGCGGAACTCCAGAGTTTGTAACACGGGCGAAGTGCAATGCTCGCTCAGCCGCACAAAGGAGCTGAACGGCCACACGACGTTGATTTTCGCAAATGTAAAGCCGGCGCGGCATATCGGCCGCCGCAATGTGCGAACGCGGTGAAAAATGTATTTTAGCTAACGCCATGAGAGACGCGCATAATATACGTACGGCGACGGGTGTCGGCGTCTCGCACGCCGGGCCGCCAGCCATGCGGGGAGCCTACGCGCGTTTCAGGCGAAACGTAAATGAGCCGATGGGTAAAACGCGCGGTACGGTCGGGACTTGGCAAATTCTGCGAGATGATTTTATTTTTTCTTTTCTTTTTTCGTTTGAGAAGACGAATATGGAAAGAGATTATGATTGAAAAATTAGACTTATAATTTGGGTAGGAAATATTTTTGTTTTTTTTTTTTATTTTTTATTTTTTATTTTTTTTTTATTTCACATTCACATTTGGATCGGAAGGAGGGACGAAATAAAAATCGGCGGGGGTGCATTTCGGATCGTCGCTCGGTGGAAATATTCGATAAACGAAAAATTTAAGTTTCACGCGGAGCGCGCTCGCGACCGCCGCGAGACGTCTCGCCGGGAGGGGGCCTCGTTCTCGCATTAAAACTCGGCGAGAGGGTATAAAATATTTCTAAGTTTTTTTGTTTTTTTTTTTTTTTTTAATTTCACATTCACTTTTGAATCGGAAGGAGGAACGAAATAAAAATCGGCGGGGGTGCATTTCGGATCGTCGCTCGGTGGAAATATTCGATAAACGAAAAATTTAAGTTTCACGCGGAGCGCGCTCGCGACCGCCGCGAGACGTCTCGCCGGGAGGGGGCCTCGTTCTCGCATTAAAACTCGGCGAGAGGGTATAAATTATTTCTAAGTTTTTTTTTTTTTTTTTTTTTTTAATTTCACATTCACTTTCGAATCGGAAGGAGGAACGAAATAAAAATCGGCGGGGGTGCATTTCGGATCGTCGCTCGGTGGAAATATTCGATAAACGAAAAATTTAAGTTTCACGCGGAGCGCGCTCGCGACCGCCGCGAGACGTCTCGCCGGGAGGGGGCCTCGTTCTCGCATTAAAACTCGGCGAGAGGGTATAAATTATTTCTAAGTTTTTTTGTTTTTTTTTTTTTTTAAATTTCACATTCACTTTTGAATCGGAAGGAGGAACGAAATAAAAATCGGCGGGGGTGCATTTCGGATCGTCGCTCGGTGGAAATATTCGATAAACGAAAAATTTAAGTTTCACGCGGAGCGCGCTCGCGACCGCCGCGAGACGTCTCGCCGGGAGGGGGCCTCGTTCTCGCATTAAAACTCGGCGAGAGGGTATAAAATATTTCTAAGTTTTTTTGTTTTTTTTTTTTTTTTTAATTTCACATTCACTTTCGAATCGGAAGGAGGAACGAAATAAAAATCGGCGGGGGTGCATTTCGGATCGTCGCTCAGTGAAGTAAACGAAAAATTTAAGTTTCACGCGGAGCGCGCTCGCGACCGCCGCGAGACGTCTCGCCGGGAGGGGGCCTCGTTCTCGCATTAAAACTCGGCGAGAGGGTATAAATTATTTCTAAGTTTTTTTTTTTTTTTTTTTTTTTTAATTTCACATTCACTTTCGAATCGGAAGGAGGAACGAAATAAAAATCGGCGGGGGTGCATTTCGGATCGTCGCTCGGTGGAAATATTCGATAAACGAAAAATTTAAGTTTCACGCGGAGCGCGCTCGCGACCGCCGCGAGACGTCTCGCCGGGAGGGGGCCTCGTTCTCGCATTA
>NW_028279664.1:0-73007 GCF_059751315.1 Micrasema longulum
TATAGATTTTCAAATATAGGCAGAAATATGAATGTTATATAGTGTGTAAAGTGGCCACTTTTACCAGCCAATAGGTCATAAGTCCGGTGGATGCTATTCCCTTTATCTAAAATGTTCTTCATCTCTGTTGTAATATGTTAATAACTACAT
The DNA here is from genome assembly GCF_059751315.1 of Micrasema longulum. Lineage (NCBI taxonomy): Eukaryota > Metazoa > Arthropoda > Insecta > Trichoptera > Brachycentridae > Micrasema > Micrasema longulum. Next base: position 151 of record NW_028279664.1, read on the forward strand.
ATTTATTATCTCGTGTTAACTTCCATCAATATAACTCAATTTTCAAGAAAGTTTCCGCAAAATAACATTATTTACGTTTACCATATACTCGTCGTTAGGACAAATAAAAACTGCGCGTCGCGAAGTAACGAATCATGTTTCCCAACACAACGGCGAGAAAAACAGGAAAGAAATAGTGATCATCGAATATTAAATGATTTACCAATTCCAAAAAATAATAAAAATTTTGTTTTTAACCTTACACTTATGTGAATAAAAATAGAAAACACTCTAGTATGAAAATGTAAAATGATTTTCAAATATCTCTTAAGTTTATTTAAAAAAGAATATGAACGTAATATGAAGTTCATCATCATTCTCTTTCCGCACCTAATAGTGCATAAGGCACTTTCATGTTTATATTTAAAAAAATAATATTTTATCATTCATGAATCGCAATTAATTTTCCCTTTACACGAGTACTACCTGTGCCCTAGTTGCGACCTGTACATTATAATAACATGTGCGTTAATAAGAAAAGTGCTTAAGTTGTGTTAAACAATCCGTAAAATTGACTTGTTTAAGGTTTTAATAGTAAAGTTTTATTCAAAGCCAACAAAAATCGTTTTATTTTTAATTTTCTGAAAAAAAAATTCTTGAGAATTTTTAAAAACTCAATTGTGCGTTTTTCAGATAAACACTAGCTTTTATTTTGATCAAACAAAAAACGTAAAATTTCAATAAATATTATTGATATTTGAAGTAGTTTCATTTTGATTTTATTTTAAATATAACTTATTCACCCGCTGTCTTTATGTTTCATTCAAACATATAACATGTTCTATTATGTGCAATAAAATATACATTTTTTCTATTAACCAACAGTTAAACAATTAAATGTCAAATTTAAAATCATTCACAGCATTGGAATTGTAAACATATTTTGAGTATAATATTATTTTTTATCGATATAAAAGACGGGTTTTGTAATATCTCACAACAACATTTCCTTTTTACTTATATTATGATGATAGATTTGATAAAATTGGTAAATAAACCCTTGTCCTTCCAAATGAAAAATCCTGAGTTGCTCCGACAATGTAACTTCTTGCGCTGATAAATGACGTCAGCCTACACGTAATCCCTAATCCTTTACCCGTGATATAAATACGTTCTTTACCTAGTCATTTTTATGGAGCTTTATATTGATAAATGGCAGTACTTACTATTTTATTGTTACTTTCCCGGGAACATTGTGGTCTTTGATTGGCAGTAGAGGCAAATGAGGCTTTTATACATCTGGATTACCTATAAAATGTATTTAATCGCGATTGCTAAACGCTTGTATACATGTCAGAGATGGGTCGTGGTCCCGTGCTAGTGTTTCATATTCCGGAGAGGAAGCTAATGTTTTTTTTGTTTTACAATTATTGTATTACTTTTTTTGCATAAAATATAATGTTCCTCCACTGAAATGTCCTTTGCCAATGGAGATATTTTATATATTTTTTAAACATGCCTTATTAAATAAAATTAAATCATAAAATCAAATACATTTGAAACAATAAAAACACATAAAACTCACTCATAAAAATATGTTTCTACCTATTTGGCAAGATCCACTCATCAATTCGTGGGTATTCTACTTCCATTATCGATTTTTACTAGCGATTTTTGAATGGCGATAGAATATACCCCAACAAAAAACACTTCTTTCATTTTCTTGAACATTTATTTACGAATAACTCAAAAAGACGATGTACGTAAACATATAACTTTTAAAATCTAAAGTTAAGATTGTTAATAACCACTGTGAAAAAATACACTTAAGACGGTTTAAAAACTGTGGGAGTCATATTTCAGGCTACCGCCTGTTTTCGAATAAAACTTCTAAAACACCTATAAGTACACCAATATGGATTTTTTTCTTAATCTATCAAGTCTTTTAAAATATCGGCTTAATGCAGTTTTAATCTGCATCTTTCAAATACTTAATGGTTTATTCAATGTCTTGACTATTCTCCAACGAATACCCTTAATGTTCCTTCACGTAGAAAGTCATGAAATTCGGTTCCTCGGTCATCATAAGACTAATTATGGTTTTTACAACCCCTACCTAGAATGATCAGACATGTTAATAGAAATCAATAAAAAAATAAAAGTGAAATAACTCCTTACGTCCAAGTATATAGTGAATCTAGGTCCCATAATGTTGTCAATTATATTTATTTGTCTTTGTTTTTTTCTTTTATTGTTTCGTTTCTGGTTTTATGTAACTGTATACATCTATTTTTAGTTTTTTTTACAATATACATAAAAGGTAAAACCTCCGAATATTAATGCGTTAAATTAATGATAGTGTTGCAGTAAAATATGCAATAAAATATTTTGAAAACTCTGCCGAATCCTTAAATAAAACTGGTAAAATGGCCTTAAAGCACCCCCCGTGACGTAATAGCCAACGTACGGAAAATTCCAAATTCAAAAATTAAATGTGATTTTTCTCAGGGCTGGATGTTTTGTGTTTTTTTTTAAAAGCATCTCAGGAATTAAAAAGTTCATTCAGCTCGAGAAAGATTGTATGAAAAATCAATGAATCATTGAAGTAAACTTTAATGAATGAACTAACATACAACCTACACTACCTGACCTCTACGACTGAACTGTACAAAAAAACACACCAGTTTGACATAAACTACTTGACTAAAATTGAGACCTTAAAAATTGTGCACAAAAAAACACTGGGAAACATACAAGACGATGACATAATATTAGTCAAAAATGCTGACATACACAAATATAACACCAGACAACAACAACACTATCATATTGAAAAAGCAAAGACAAACACAGGACAGTCAAAAATACTACATAATGGACTTAAACACTACAACGACTTACCTTACTACTTGAAAACTTTTACTGGAGACAAATTTAAAATCAATCTGAAAAAGCACATGATGACTGAACTAACTAGACTAGACGAGACATAAAATGACTAGACAATATTAAATTTCTAATGTAACCCTAACGGGTTTTTTAAAATTGTAAATAAATAAAAAAAAAAATAAAAAAAAACTGTAGACTTCATATTTTTTTATCATTTTTTATCTCATGTGTCTGTTAAATTTAGCTAGTTGGTGAAAGTGTCGTGAGATGATATGTCTACCTCTCATTTTTACTTAACAATACATATTACAACACATACCCTCATTTGCTAATAAGTATTTTTTTTATTTACTTAATTTTTTGGACTTGTAAACTTTAATATAAACATTGGTGTGCTTATTACCAAGTGGCAATTTTTTCCAAACAGCCGGTGAAACAAAAGTTTTATATGTATAATTTAAGTTGCAAAACGTATTTAATATAAAATAAAATGCTTAAGATATAGAAAAACAAAAAAAAACTGTATATGTAAATAAATTACCTTAAATCAATAATATTAGAATAAAAAGGAAAGGAGGAAAGATTTTAACAGAGATGCTGTAGATGCATCTTTGATAAAGGATGGAAGATTCTTCCACAGCCAAGCCGCAAGCACACTATATGAGTTAGAGAAGAAAGAACAATTATGGATGGGTATTTAGAGGGTGCTTTGAGAATTAGAACGAAGAGGTAAACCGTGAACTTTTACATACCTACACTGTATTTTTTGACTTGAAGATTTACAATATACACACACATTACATTTATACAACATAAAAAAAGTACTGCAATCTGAAATTTGAAATTGAAAACACGAACAAAATGGTGATTTCAGTTTTGTATTTATGTAGAGACACATTAAATATATCAATATTAGAGTTATAAGTTTATGTTTACTGCATCCATTTTTACGATTTTAAAAATAAAAAAAATGTTATTTATTTCCTTTCAACATTCGTATTTCTCTCTAGAATCAGTCATGGAATTATAAAAAGCTTAATTTCTTACTTCATTAAAACAGATTCGTATAGATACCGACTCAATTACGCCATTATATTTAACAAAGGCAATTGCCAATTATTTTACGTGCTTGATGATCAAAAGAATTGCTTTATTAGCAAGGGTACGGTATTCAAGGGTGTAAGATCGAGTACCTACCTACACAATGACCGGAATTCGATTTAAGTTAAGGTTTGTTTTGTTATCTCTCAATTTATGCATTCCTTATTATTAATTCGTCTCTCGGTAAGCAGTACGCACGTTCGACTACCACGAATAAGCTCTTTGATATAATTTTTGACAAGCTCAACGTATTTTGCGAATCGACATTTAGTTCAAAAATGTCTACTATCTCTAGTATATTTCAAGTGTACTGATCATTTTGTTATAAGTGATGAAAGTACTAAATGAGATGTATCAATGGTATAAAGTGCATCAATAGGCATAATATTACGAAAAAAATATGACGCGAAATTAGCGAAAACAAATAAACATGGTTTCCGGCACTACATAGAAAAAACAACAAAAATGGCACTAAATATACCCACTGTCAAGTCAACTGCGATAAAATGCAAACTACTAGTTCATAAACACACCATTTTCTACAAACCATATAGTTTAATCGTTTTAAGTCTTACAAATGACAATTTATAAATAAAACAAACAACAAAGACACGCCAATGATAGATATCTATAGTATGTCAAAAAAAAAAACACCGCTCAAGTGCCATAATCCAGAAAGAAAATACGGGAGTACGTTTGAAGAACAGTTGGACCACGAATCCGCTTAAGTTGGAAAAAACAATTCGATTCCTAAAATTACTCGGAAGGACAAAATACTTTAATCTAGTACACGTCAAGAATCAATACCTAATTTTGGCACACTATTTGGCCACGATTGGTCATTGAATATTCCAAGAATCTATATTCACAAATAAACAGGGTGCTTTTGGCATATCGTTATCAATCTTGAAAGGAATGATTGAATACTTTTACGTCAAAAAACACGGATTTCATTAATTATTTGGTTTTGCGAAATGTGAAAGAAATTTTCGTAGATAGATTTTTTTTCATCATTGCAGTTTGGTCATTGAAACTAATTATAAACAAACCCAAAAAGTAAAAAAAAAACATAATTATTGATATCCTTCTGAAAAATATAATTTTTTATAAGAAGTGTTTTTTTATTCTAACCGGCAGGAAATTAAAAATATTGATAAGGCAAACAGCAAAAAGTGAATGATGGTTTCACATTTATACTGACGGTAAAAAAGGCTAAGTGGCGGATGCGCCATTTTGCGCTATCTACAGAAGATAGTACATAAAAAAAACATAATCTCGGATCCATAACAGTGGTCTACTGACTTCGAACTTGCCAGAAAGTTTTCTAAGCCGTATGAAGTAGAACTCCTGTCTCACGAAGATTTTGGTCGATAGAGCGCTATATTCAAAAAAACACTTCATAGAAAATCTGACTGGAAAAAATACTCGTATTCAAATTGCTACGTTCAAAAAATTTGCACCGAAATAAAATAAATGTTAAGAATTTAATATATCCAGAAACACGTGGCAAAGATATTTTGGTACAAGGCTAAAAAAAAGCACACGAAAAATTATATTTCCGCGTACCTATACCAAAGGCAAAGTATGATGATTTGGTCAATTTATGTTCTAATCATGTTAAATCTCAAAGATATAGGGCTGAATTTAAAGATCTCTTATGCAATGCAAAATACACTTATAGAATCAAAGATTGTGCATGTTTCTGAATAATATAAACATTTTTATTGTTTTAACATATTAACAACACACAGGAGGCTCTTAGGTTTCATTGGGACCTATGTCATCTGGGGGAATACTGTGTGGAGTATGTTATGTTTTTTTGTCAGCAAGTTTTAAAAACCTATCCACATTTTGTTTATTATAATGTATTCTTTAAAAAAAAAACGGTTTTTAAATATTGCCATTTCAACATGTCACCAATAAAGTTTGTTTGGCGCTTTTTAGAATATTTCTTGATTTCTTAAAATCTCATCTTTCGTTTTTATTTTACCCTATCCACACCCAGAATGTGAATAAGCTACCGCACCGGACTGATGCGGTGTTAACATGATCGACAATTACACAAAGTCAATGTAATAAGTGATCAGTCCTGCGCTCCAGATTCTTGAATCTAGTAGTAGAATATAATTGATGGGATACAGTTGAGGCAAGAGAAGGAGCTTAGAGTGAAGGAGATGAACGCTACATGGGAATGGGAATGTAAGAGTATAGGAGTTAAGAAAAAGGAGAATAACAATAATGGCTAAAACACGAGTAGGTAGGAGTATCGCTAATTTGTACGAATCCTTTGAAGTAATTAAAAACAAAATATTCGTATTCGTATTGTATGACAATAAAGCTTAACAATCAACGAAAATTATAATTATCATTTTGATACTATGAATAAATTGAATAAAAATAATTTTGTTCCAAAACATCTATTTTTAACATATGAAGTCATTTTTAAAGTTTATTGATTGGTTGAGTTTTTCTACTGACATTTCTTGGTGAAACTGCATTTTAATTATAATAATAAAAATACTTTTATACTTTTATTCCACTTTCATGTATAATTTTTGGTTTTTTTTATAAATAAAAGTGGAATAAAAGTAGATTAGTACTTTTATTATTATAATTATATTGATTGGATTTAAAATGAATTATCCTCAAAAATATTGACTGCACCATTTGGCTCAAACCAATTATTTTAAAATTGTAAACAGCACAATTAGGAATTAAATATTTTTACTTTGTCCATCGTAACAATAACCACGGTGCTTAAAAAAATTTCATCACATTGAGAAAAAATTGTTACTGGAGTATCTTCAACTAATCCGTATAATATTTGATGGTCGATTTGCTGAATCACCAATAGCTTAGAAACTTAAATATTTTCAAGTGATCTACGTATTTAATAAAAATAAACAAAAAAATTTAAGATAACATACATAGTTTAAAAATTGATTGAAAACGAAAAAAGTTATGCTCACTTTTAAAAAAAAAAAACTTTAGCCGGCTGTTCTGTAAAATTCATTTTATGGCGCATCAGTCGTTAAGCCCCTTTACTGTCGTTATATTGATTTGATGAAATTGGCTTCAGCGCTACAAAACTTGGGTAGCAAAAAACGTTTTCTCATAGAAAACATACCTTAACAGAGTAGAATGATGTCAGAAAGCCAGAGAACCCCACAAACTAAAAAAATTTCAACGGTGAATTTGAGAGTAGCAGTGGGTATAATATTTTTAGAAGTTTCATGCAAGGGAAGACTCAAATATTAAATCAAGCAGCGACAGATACTGGAAGACCAATTGAACGTAGAAATGCAGAAAGCAGCCAGTCCACAATTTTGAAAAAAATAGATATTTGTGTTATTGAGTCCAGGGAGGCCAATTCTATGTTTTGCTTAAAACAGCCAGGCCACTTTCGCACAGAACTGTAATAATTACCTTTCGAAAATTCCACGATCTCAAAATGTCATAAAAATGAATTAGAGGGATTAATATGACCAATTTAAGTGATTCCTAACAGTAAAATACCTTAATAAAAATATCAACAAATTACAACAGGGATGGAGAATATCTTAAAAAAGAGAATATAGAAGTCTAGGTATTTACAGGGCTTATGACCTGTCATTGGCTGGTTTGAGGGATTACTTTACTTACTGTACAACATTCACCATTTTGCCTATGTTTGAACATCCATATTTCTTAAATTCTTCCATTTGTTGATTTTAGTGAAATTAGAGAGCTGAAACCTTTATTGTTATAAAGAGATTCCTCTGACTGAATTATTTCACTTACTAGGTAACGCCTGAAAATTGAAATAAAAAATATGTTGGTCGAGTTTAGAGTCCATGATCGTGCTAAATAATTTTACCTGAAATATAGAGTCATGACTCCAAAAAGCAAGTCAGCATTTCCTGTTGAACTTTTCAATTTCATTCTGCGAAATACGCGATCAACGCTGTTGTAAATTAACAGCGACCCTACCATGAAGATATGGCCAACAAAGGAACGTGGCCTATAAAGAGACCACAGGGCGCGGTGACGCCCAGCAGTTTAGTTCACTCAGTCCAGCTAGCCCGAAGACTGTGCTTGACTCAGTTACTCAGTTCCAGCATGTAGTTCAAGTGCAATCTCTTCAACCCAACATCTCCGTAACACTCGCGCAACACAATTCACTTTGTAATAAATACGCATAAAACAGCAACCTTGTGTCTTCTCTCAATCTCTAACTGGGGTAGAAGCTTCATCATCTTTCAACAATCAAAATCTTACATGTTCAATACATAATGATTCTACACACATCCGAGCAGTGGCGAGCGGTGAGTTTTTAAATTGGTAAGCTATGAAAATTCTGATAAAATGTCCATAGCGGTAGTATGGCATATAAAAAACAAGTCTATTTTATATTTAATAAATAATTCCTAACAAATGGCTCCAGCGGCTAATAGTTTCAGTAAAAATATTTTCTCATGTAGCACAAACATTTGATTTAAAAAATACAATTTAAAAAAACATAATTGCAAAAAAAAATTGGATCCCCTATGGATACGAACCCCCGCCTTCGACATTAGAAACCAACGACCCATCCGCGCAGCTATTTCGCGTTCTGGGCTGAGTGTCGAAAAAGTAATTAATAAACTGGATAATTCATTAGCGCACCGGTGCATCTTTGGTTAAGTCAGACTATTATAACTTGTCTTGAAATAAAACACTATTTCTTAATAAATGATAATAATTAATTAATTAAAAAGTATTCCTTACCGAGTACGATAGTTCACCAAACAAAACATAAATTACGTTTTAAGAATCATTGTTTCATCGACTTTTATATCACATTATTATTTACAAAACGACATAAGTTATACATATTATAATTCATCATATATATTTATTCTTAACACTATACACTAGTAACGTTTTTATCATAAATCTAACTAAATTTTATAAGTTTAAATGGATACTGAAGAATAACCTACAATATTCAACTGTCATCGTATGCACAAAAACGAATTACAATTAAAAAACAATAAACGAATCTTTGTTTTCTAAAACCCACTAAAGGATTTGTACTATATTATGGATTAAAATATTAATTTGTTTCGATTAAAATATCAAAATATTTATTTATTTTAAAGCAAATTTACTTTCAAACCACCGAAACATAAGTATGATAAATTACTTACGACATACAAAATATATTCGTTATCTCTTTCTTACACATAACGAGTGCGTATATTGTCACCTCCCTTAGACTGTCGTAAGTCAAATTGATGTATTTTAAAGAATACTAGCCCTTATGAAAAAGTATTGAACGACTAAATTGCATTAATGAAAGCTGCAAGATTTTACTGTAATCGCAAGTGTAATTTTTCGAACGAGATTCTAAAGTTTTAGGTTTAAGACGTGTTTGAATTAGTGGTTTTAAAGGGAGCAGAGTAATCTCGTGTAATCCAGTAGTAATAATTTTGGCCAATAGAGGCGCAACTGGTCGCTGTATGGAGTAAAGGAATATGATATAAATGTACTTACCCAAGAAAAGTAATATATTTTTTTGGTGATGTGTTTTTTCCTAATAATACTACAGTATTATAAAGCATTACTTACGATGTCAAAAAAATATGGTGAGCTGCATGCAATCGATTATAAGGAGCATTCGCCCCTGCATCCGAGTTATATTGAGGCTGGCTGTTTTCTGCAAAATGCACATCTGAGGTTATGTGGTCTGCAAGACTTTTAAAATAATTAAATCTTACCGTTTATATAATATAATTATTAAAATAATACACAATAAAAAAAAAAATAGGATAATAAAATAAACAAATGCATGCATTATTTATCATTTGTCAAATGAAAAACATTTAAACTGGTGTGTAGATTTGATTATTCACTCTTTTCACACTTTTGTGCTATTATCTCAGTTTCACTTTTATATGGCTGGCTGCTTTCTGTATAACGTTAAATAATAAGATTTATTATACTTGTCTCTCAAGCAATAAAGCTGAAGGTTCGTTTTATTTTTTAAAATAATAACGATACAGTTGTTCCGAGCGAGCAAACATTTTATATTTTACACGGACACAAGCTTAACGACCATTCTGCGTAACTGTTTTTATACCTTGTCTGACATCTGGCGTGTATCAAAATTGTAACAATTCTGGACACAGAACTTTAACTGCCGGGGAACAAATTTACTGCCATTCACCCGCTGGCTTATAAAGGTGACTAAAAGAAGACCTTCTCTTTACCATAAAAAAACAAATTTAATTACGGTGTATTTTTTCATCTACTTACATTAAAAGTGTATCAGAAATTGGGTTGAAAAACCCGTGGATCAGGATATGGTCCAAAAATTAAATATTTAGGTAAATCATAAAAACGTTAGAACTCATTACTCATAAGTGTTGTTGATATATAAAGCATTAACTTTGTGGTAAAATATTTTACTAAATGATATTAAATATTTGTTTATAAACACTTACCGACTTTTCTATGTCTACCGGTTCCAAGACGTACTCGTCTCTTTGTCAGGACACCAATTCAACCAACATGCAAAACCCACTATAAACCATCACCATGGTTGTTGTACAAAAATATAAAACTAACGCTACATGCATTTTAAAAGGCACATGCACTGATTAGGATAAACATAAAAACCTATGATTAAACAAATGGAAGAGTTGAGGAAATGTAAATGTTTAAATAAAGGCAGATTGGTGAATATTGCAGTGTCTAAAGTAGCCGCTCAAACCAGCCCAGCCCATATTTCTTTCTCAAACATGTTTTCATTATCTGTGGGGATAAAAAGTTAAATATTGAAATTAATTTAAACTTAGTGAGTTGAAAAAAAAATAAACAGTAGTGTATCAATGAAAAAAGAAATACTTCAATTAATGTTTAGCAAACATTAGTTCAGAACTAACTTCTTCTAATTCTTGATTATGCAGATTTATGTTATCTAGATGCTAATTCTGAATGGCTTGATACGTTGGAAGGATTGCAGAATGTTTGCATACGTTTTATCTTTAATACTCGCTAATTTCACTACATAATTAAATATCGCATGCGACTACATTAGCTCAGTTCCACGAAGAAACATTCGCATTCTATTACTTCTCTATAATATTTTGAATAATCCCACTTCGCCTGTTGATCTGAGAGAGTTCTTCAAACCTCTATCACAGTATGGACTAACTTTTCGTTCTGGTAACGAGAGAACCCTTTCAATACCCAATCAAAGCTCTTATTTCTTTGCCTCCTCTTTTACGGTAGTAGATGCTTGATTATGGAACAATCTACATACTAATGTCAGAGACGCTCCTTCTTTATATACATTTAAATCACGTATCAAATGTCAGTTCCTGAATGCTTGAGTTTTTTCCTTTTCCTCCCTCTTTCCTAACCTACAGAGGTACAGACCCCCTCCTCTATTCATATTATAGTGTAGGCATTTAGTCAATATTTACGTTCTTTAAATAAATATATTATGTTTATCAATATTTTGTTCTGTGATTAAATTATTAATAAACTAACAACATGTTTATATAACACTGATTTTCTCAAATTTAACGGTTTGGGTAGGTAGAAAGAAATTACCTTAAGGCAATTTGCCCGCCCTTATGCATATGTACGTAAATTGTTTATTTATACATATATAAAGTGTTTAAATAAATAAATCAAAATCCTCGTGGAGGAAATATTAGCCCACACAAGAATAGATATTTAATTTCTAATTTTAGCTTGATAATACCATAACTGTTAATTTTTATGCTCTTATTATGATACAAAAACATAGTTTTATGTATTATATTTATTATCTTGCATAAAACTGTTTGGTTGTGAAAACAGACCATAAACGAAGGAGACGCTAACATATTATTTAAGCTACAAATAATGTATCGTTATTAATTTATCGGGCATCCTTTGTTACATTATAACATACTACCTTGTACATTATAAACGAGTAGGTCGTTAAAATAATGAAGATATATTTATTTAGTGTACCCCGTAAACGCTTTTAATTAAAGTCTACAAGAGATAGGAAACTGTTATCTGAATACAGTTATTATAGTGAAGAAAATCGAGATCATTATTCGTATCAATACATTCATGTTTTTGGGGAGATAATTTAATTTTCTCTGGTCGAGTAATACAAAATACAACCCTATAAAATACGTCGTTCACCCTTATTCATTACTGAAACTCTAAGGTACTTACATTATAATGATAATTAAGATGTTGGTCCCGTGGTGTAATTGTCAGCGCGTTTGCCTACCAAGAGGTCTCAGGTTTGATTCCTGACAAAGTTGACATTAATAATAATTTTAAATTGTGTTTTCTTGTTGTCATTTCATTGTCCTTGGACTGGTTCCTGAAGCCTTAGACTGATCATCTAACCCTCATGTTATAGAAACATTTTCAAGAAACACCGCGATTGGTGTGCCAATGCAGTGCCATATGCACCATCAGGTGTGGAAAAAAAATAATGAAAATGATGTTATTTTTTCACTTTTTTTATTTGTGAATAGAATGTCAAACTATGCCAAAACTTTTTTAATACATTTTTATTTTTCGTTTTATCATCGCTTATTACACAAGTAATTACATTTTGAAATCATTCCGCCCATAACACTGTATGATAGTTGATTTCAAAGAATTTGTCACATAGTGCAAAATAGTTCATTTGAATTTTTTCTTCATACTTTTCGGGAAAACTTACCTCCACAATTTAATGCTCGAAGTTTTAGCGCGTGTATACCCAATTTCCTGTAGCACTGAACCATTTTATTATGATGTTAGTAAATTTGTGCTTTTAAAGATTATATATTTGCGTTTGATTATTTTTTAAGTTTACTAAAAACAATGTTCAACAAATCTTACGGATGTGTCATTGTTTTGTCTACCTCGCGAGCATGGTCAGCGCATTTGCCTACCCCATGCATCTTGGATTTAATTCCCGACATGGTTGATAAAAAATGTTTATTTTAAAATATGCTTTACCCTAGAATATTGCACAGTCCCGGGTTTGTGAACCAATAAAAAGCCCTATGCGCCATTCGGTTTATGAGATCGAACTAATATGCATTTGATTGGAAAGGAATTACTGCGTAGTATTCTGGTATGTAAAGAAGATCGATTTCGTATTAAAACATATGAGATTGAGTACTCTTTATAAGTTATCTTTTATTTTGCCTAAAATCACTCAAATTATTTATTTTTCTTTAGTAGAATCAATAATAAGATATGGTATAAAGTCGTGGGGACATTCGACTAAAACTAATATTAAAATGATCCAGGGTCTACAGTATTCTATAGTTAAGTGAATTGTACCTGCAGAGATTTACGAACAAAGAAATAATAATGATCTCCTGTACAAAACAATCAAAACTCTGCCTGTTCGAGGCCTACTTTGGCTTTGCATCATTTTGGAACAATTTAATAGTAATACATTCAAGTTTCCTCTCAAACATAAACATAATACACGCTTCACGTCTAATGATGGCTTGGTAGTACCAAAAGTATGTAATAAATATGGAAATAGAACTCTCAAATATTTGGTACCTAGAATTTTTAATTTTTTACCAAAATAACTTAAATTTAACTCACATTGTAGCTAGAGCAAAATAAGAGAGTGGCTACTCGATCAAGAGTTTACATATGAATAGTAGCTTAGGTGTAAATATTTTAATTTTTCATATATTTTCTTGTATTTAAAAAATAAATTTATATATTATTATTTGTATAAACATGTTTATTCTGATCTTTCCGGCTGCTAATTTTTATCTGTTATTCATTGTTTTTATAAATGTAAATAATATTTTTAAGTCAGTATAAATATAATCTTCACCAACAAGCTACAAAAAGTGGCTTGGTGGGATTTTAGTTGTAGTAAAAATATAGCAAGTTAAATTTTTTTTAATTTTTAAAAATGTATAATTATGCTATTAAATAAAAAAAAAATAAAAAGAATTGTACAATATTTTGAGTTTGTCTAAATTTTTGTAGACAGACTCAAAGTATTGTTATCTTACCAACTGGTCCAAAAAGAAGTTAAAAAATTGAAAACATATTTTCAGGCGTTGTCTAGTACCTATGTGAAATAATTCGATCAAATTAATCTTTTCTCAACAATAAAGGTTTCACAGCTCTTAACTTAAACTCAAATCAACAGATGGAAGAATTGAAGAAATATGTATGTTCAAACAAAAGCGAAATGGTAAATGTTAAACAATGAGTAAAGTGGCCACTTTTACCAGCTGGTAAAATGGAACATGTTCCTCGTTCAATTAATATTATTATAAAATACATAATGTACTGCCTTAGAACGGGGAAACTATCTCTAGTTAGGCAGTTTAGATGAACCAACAGCAAAAATATATATAAATCGATATGTTTACTTTTACTACTTAATTAATTTGTTGTATAAATAATTACTTGTAAATTGCTGTAATAAATATGTTAAAAATAAATAAAAATAAAAAATGAAAAAATTGTTATGGGTCTCACTTATATACCTGGTATAAAGTTATGCTTAGGCATAGTGGTATATTTATTCCACTACTATGCATATGCGTAGCTTGATACCAAGTTCATGAGTAAGGCTCTATGTTTTTTTGTATATTGAATCATTTTAATTGAAATGTTCTCCAAAAATAACAGAGTTGTCAAAAATATTTAATTATTCTTCAAAAAGACAAACAGAAGTTCAAAATGTTAAATTAAGGGTGTTACATCAACTTTTTAAAGCAGATAAAACAAATTTCTCTTTGCATCGGAAAATTTTGTTTTTCTTTGGCGGAAGGACATGGCAGACATTAGGGTGGCTAATTACACAAGCGATGGTCATAAAAGATCGAAATCATTTAAGCCGTCTGCTTAGAACAGAATAAAAGTCAACATTTATTTAACAGGGCAAGAACCAACAGAGATCTGAAAGATTAAATTGTTTCTTTTTCTAATTATTTAAATTGACATTGGGTGTGACAAGGGAGTAAAATTCCACTAAATCGGATAAAAGATTTAACATTTTAATTCCAAGACATTTATTTTTTTAGTCAAGAAAAAAGGAAACTTTTTACTGTAAGAAAGTCTGCTTTAAAGAAATTTTGCAAAATATTTGAGAATTTGAATTTGCTAATTTTTTTTCTCAGAATATCCGCGTTTTCCTCTTTATGAGATCTAAAAAAACTACTCAAACTTGGACTTAGTAAATATTAAGATATTTAACTTAGAAGAAGTATTACAGTAAACTTAAGGATGTACCCACGTATTTACTAGATAACTTTTACAACTAAGACTACCTAAAAGATACAAAAGTTTATATTGCGCGTAATACAGAGTGCTAGGTTTTTAAGTATGTATGTGTATAAACAGAGCTTTTCAACCACATCACTTAATAAACCAACTAATGCTCAGATAGCTAAAAACTAAAATCTTATGAAGATAATAAAAGTATTTCTTTATTAGTAAACTAAATTTTACTATATCTATCAACTTCTCAGAGTTACTTAGACATTGAACAATGTGTTCTTCTTTTTTTATGCACTAGTTACTAAATGGATCTTGTAAACATCATCAGACGCCTCCAGGAGATCCAAACACAGCCAGTATTCTCGTTTTTTTCCGCGTCAATCCCACGTCCCAAGGAAAAAAAAACGTCATGGACGGTCTTTCCGGACGAACAGCAGGTAAAAGAAGAAGCGATTCTGGTTAAGGCTCTCCTGAAGCAGCCGCAGAACGGACCAAGCCAAGTCAAAACGCTAGTTACGAGCATAAGAGGCTACTGCGTCCGCTCTCGGACATCAATGTTAGTAATCAAATCAAAGAAGTTTGGTGTTTTGAGTTTTTAAATTATTTGGCTGTCATCAATTAAACAGCTACCAATGTTTAGCCAAAAATATATGCTGGCTACGAGCTCACCCAGATGCTTACGGGTCATGGTGGGTTTATGAGCTACCTGCATCGCTTCAAGCTCTCCGAGATCGACAGCTGCCCATGCGACGATGAAACTCCTCAAGATGCCCCCCCCTGTTGATGCATTGCCCCCTTTTCAGCTTTCAAAGACAACAACTGGGGGCGCAATGCAAAAGCTTGGGTGAAGATCTATGCGACATCCCATCTGTGATAGGTAATAAAGAACTCAGTGATAGGTAGTATTATACATGGTCAATGTAGTGCAGGCAATTGGTAAAATAAACCAAAGTAGGGAAGAAAATGCTGAACACTTTTCTAGTGGAACAGAAGGCTTGTTGACTACTGCCAACAGGCCGGCTTCTCCTGAAGAGTTTTAAGTGGTTTCCTCTCCACATGACCATGAACAAAGCTGAGAAGTTCCTGATTGGCCCACATTAGTATATCCCTCCTGATCCCAAAAGTTTAGATACATTTAAAGAAATTTAGTTGCAGAAAAATCCAATTTTATAAACTTGTATATTATACGCAAGGTAAATAAAAAAAGCCAAAAATATAACCGCATAATTCAGTGGACTTTAAATTATTATTTAAAACGGTCCTTAACATACTTGTTTTATATTTCGTGTTTTTTCTTCCTACCTCAGCTTGAAGCTTGCACGGGCTATGGGCTGTTGGAAGACAGCGGCGTCAGACAGGACGTTGTGTTTGGGATGGCAGCGGAGGAACAATAGTCAACGGGGCAACCTAAGCCTCAGGTAGCAAGGGGGATTACTGTCTTGTCGTCAGGTGGCAACCGGCCGTAAAACATAAACCATGCAACAAATCTCCTAGTCCGGCTGAGGACTAGAAGGAATTACTCCAAGTGAATGGGTCATACAGCTAGGAGAAAGAAAAATAATACAGATAATTCAGACTATAAAAAAACTTTATTTGTATGTCCTATTGATTTTTTTTGACTGGTTTGCAACAATCACATTATATTTCTTTCTCTATTCATTTTAATCGTCAGTAGCCTTTTTCAAACTGGCCATATGATTACATGTGTATTTCATACTTTATTTAACTCCTTACCGCATACAAAACCATATCTGTCTGGAAAAAAAGTTAATATGTATTCTTTCTGTATTCTCAGAAAACTATCGCGTAAGAATGTTATAAGTGCGTAAACTGGCTATGGATTTTTATTGCATATAAAGATATAAACGAGTATGACCCGATTTACTTCGCTTCACAATGTTTTATTAAAAATACATGTTTTATTATTTTTCCTAGACCATTCCAAGTATCTCCCTTAACATATTTTTTTCAAAACAAAAAAACCCATGCGGTAAGTAGTTGATTTGATTAAGGTACTCTCGGCAGAGTTACCCTACAGGGTATGTAACTTGTTGAAGTTGATTCAATTGGCACGTATGTTTTATACATGGTGTTAAGTAAGTGCCGATCTTTGCCGGTTGTCTAGTTCTCAATGTTAATGTTTTTCTTTAACTAAATTGTCAGAAAAGTAAGTAATAATTATCATCACCGTCACCATAAAATTCTGGTTTCTCAAAATCTAAAGTTGGTTTGTCTCAACTTAAATCTAAATCTACAAAAGAAGTAAAAAGTGCTGAAAGTGAAACATTAGATTAGAAAATCATGTGAAAACGCTTGGGAACGTATTTTGGCAAGCATCCTCTTGTATATGTTGGTTGAAATAATAACAATATTTTAACTACGGGACTTATGACCTGGTCATAAGCCCTGTAGATGCCTAGACTTCTATATTATCTTCTCTTAAAAGTTCTTCATCTATGTTGTAATATGTTAATGTTAACAGCTCCCCGGGGAGTTAAATCCAGTCCTTGTCTACAAAAACTTGGACAAACTCAAAATATTTTTGATAAATCCACCTGGTCCATGAAGAAGTATAGAAATAATAACATGTTCAGGCCTAGTGTGTAGGTGAAATAATTCAATTAGATGAATCTCACCCACAAAAATAAAAGTTTCAGCTCTTTAACTAGGCGAAAGAACTGAAGTAATATAGATGTTCGAATATGGGCAAAATGGTGATAGTGCTGACTGGCGATAGGGTTTTCTGGAGGTGTCTGTCCAAATACTCCACTCAGGAGCGGATGTGGAAAAAAGAGGAGGAATGTTGGAAATTAATTACAAATCGATAAAAGTTGTATATGAAATACCTTATACATTTCCAAGGAAGTCTTACAATTTTATTTACCTATTTTTATGGTATCAAAACAGAAGTAACCAATAATCTTAATTTTACAGCAAATTTAACCTTTGTTACAAATCTTCAAATGTACTTGTTTAATCTGCTTGTTTACTTGTTGTACTTGTTTAATCTGCTTCAAATCTGCTTGTTTAGTAAAGTACGAAAAAAATTGCTTTATGTTAATGTATTTTCAATAACATTCATAAAATTTTAATAAACCGATAACGGTTGAAAAAATGCTAACTTTTTAATTGCCATACAAATAAAAATTTTAATTGGTTGTTTTACGAATGAAATGCATTTACTATTTGAATATTTAAAAAAACTGTGTGAAAAAAGGTGTTCATTATAATTATGTTAAATTATCAAGTTGTGATGAATCAATGTTAAGAACAAATCTCATTAGGAAAGTTTTCCTTGTTGATATTTTTCTCGTGAGCGCAGTGACCATATTTTTCTTTTAAATCTTGTCAAAGTCTAAAGTGAAAAAGTTTGAAAAGGCGAAAAATACTGGAATTAGTAGCTTAAAATGAATTTAAACGAGGTTCAACATTGTTGATTGAATTTGATGATCGCTCTGAGGGAAGAACTTTTTTAAAAAATAATATCCATTTTTTGTGTTTGAAAATTAAAAGAATCTGGTTAAAACTTGTTTTTCAAAGTATTTTTGTTATAATTTTACTAAAAACATAATTTTTTGACTTCTGTGAACGTTCTAATTTCAAGTGAGTCTCATGAAATAAAAATAACTAAATTGGATGTGGTTTTAATTTCTGTTAAGTAATAAAAGAACGTAAGCAGCAAACTCCGGTGACAACTGTTATCAAGCGGAGGCAATACAGTTGGCATGGCCAAGTACTGCGGATGCCTCCTGAGAACTTTAACCACGCTTGCCTATTTTATAAGGCATCGAGTTATCAATGTCCTGGAAGTCCACTGCTGGCAGTTCATGTCAGAATTACGAGACGCGAACCTGACTTGGAAAGATTCACTGAAGCTAGCAGCCAACTGAGATGCCAGGCAGTCAACTGATCTAGGGAGCGGACATGGAATGTTGATGATGATGATGATGATTAATTCCAATTAAAAAAGCATAAAGGTGTTTATGGTATATAAGAACCGAGTTATAATCCCATGGCTAATGTCTGATTATAAAAAAAATTGATTCATGACGATACTAAGACTGAAAAAAAAGGTGTACGACAAGGTGACACAATTTCACCAAAGCTATTTACGTTAGCCCTAGAAGATATATTAAAAACCCTCAACTGGGATAACAAGGAGCTGAAGATATATGGCACATATCTAAGTCACCTTAGATTTGCTGATGACATAATAGTTAAAAGTAAAAGCATTGTTGAATTGAGTCTAGTGATTAACGAATTGCACGAGGCTTCTAGTAAAATTGGTCTAAATATGAACAAGATCATCACCGTTAACAATCAAAACCCCGAAGTAGTAAATATTTTTTATAAATATAATTCCTCTTTACGTGTGATGTCACTGAACTTCTTCTAAACAGCTTTACCGATTGACGTGCGGTTTTCAGAGAAATATAGATCTTTGCGCTGTGCGTGTTCGTAAATATTAAAATCTTTAATCTTTAATCTCATGTGTGAAAAAGAAATAAAGAGCATAAATGTTTTATTCATCGATCTACCAGGGTTGCATTCGAGGAGAACGCCTTTTCAAAAAAATAAACAGATGTTGTTTTTTTGTATTTAAAAAAAGTTTGTTTTTGAATGCTTACAAACAGCATTTGTTTTTTGCGGATCTCAATCAGATTCTTTCCTTAAATTCTTTGTATTGTCTACCCATTTATTTCTTTTTACTGGATTTTTGGTAAAACTAAAGTAATATTAAATTTCATAAATTAAAAAAAATCGTATTCCTACATAAGTACACCCTTCTGTTGGTGAGAAGACCGGAGTTTGACGTTTGCAAAAAGAATGCCATATTTGAAAAAATATTTATATAATGATTTTGTATTCAACCATAAACAAGTACTTACTTAAATTTAGTATTTGAATATTAATAATTTTTATTTTTGGAATTTCATTACAAACAAGTACCTAGGTACCTACTTATCAATAAAAAGCCTTGTTCCAAGGCAAGCTAACGTTCGGGCAGGACAACGTCTGTCGGGTCAGCTAGTTATAATAAATATCTTGGACATAAGATAAAACAGGGCAAAAAAAATCTAACGGCGGAACTGTCAAGAAAAATAGGAATGAGTCGGGCAGCTTTTGGATAACTTAGACACATACTTGAAAATAAAGAGATTTCAATTTTGTTGAAAAGGAAAACATATGAATCATGTATACTGTTAGTGACTAGAGTGGCCCTCACAAAAATAAATGTAGAAAAGCTCAAATAAACACAGCGATCCATGGAAATATACATGTTCAGTATAAGCCAAAGAGACAGAATAAGAATGAGGAAATTAGAAACCAAACCAGAATAGCGGATATCATGGATCGCGTAACCAGACTGAAGTGGCAACGGGCAGGACATATTGCAAGACAAGACCTCACAAGATGGACCCCAAAAACTTTAAAATTGAGAAAATAAGCGAGGCGTCGGAAGACCTCAAAATAGACTACAAAGCTGCTGTGGGGACATTTTCGTAAGCTAAAATTATTTGAAAATTGCAGTTTTGAAATATTTGGGATATCATAAAAATGCACATATTTCTTTTAAAATAGTAAAAAAAATTATGTCAGAAACATTTTATGCCCTTTGCTTTGTATTGTTGTATTATATTTTAAATTATCGATTAAAAAGTGATATTTACATTACTGTTGTTCTTGGGTTAGAAAAAATCAAACTACGCATGGTAACTCAATCCGATCACAACAAAGCGCATCATTTGATCCACAACGCGAACAGAAGAAGGTGTCGAAAATGCTCACTTTCGTTAACTTGACATACCAGTTTAAAGGCTTATAATGAAATAAAATAATATCAGTAAAATAAGAAAAAATACAGAATACAACATTTTCTTTCGAATGACGTATAAATTTTATAATTTTATTTCTCTTTTGGTGCTCATTTTTAAAATTGAAAAAAAAAACGGACACAACTTATATGCAAAAACCGAATAGATATTTTTACTTGTATTGTACGGATGTCCCCAAGTTTTTGAACATTCCTTTATGATATGTGACATTATTACTGTGGGCTTGTTTATCTGTCGCCTTTGATACCATTGTGTCTATGTTTTACTTATGATTGAGCCCCAGCGTGACATTTCTGTACATTTTAAGTGAAGATCGTAAACTTCCACTGCTCTCAATTCGTTCCCAGGGTAGAAATGAACATTATTATTATTGCTCACTATGACACGTTTCTCGGGAGACGATTTAAAACTGAAATAATGAACAATCAAAGAATTATTCTGATCAATCTGCAAAAACTGATTCAATAAATTTTTACTTAGATTAAAGAAATATTTTTTTATGAAAACTATCATCATCACTCCCTTTTTACACCTAATGTTGCACAGGGCACTGCATTGATATACAAATCGCAGCGTATTTTGATCATTTTTGTTACGCGAAGATGATCAGTCTTCAGAACTAAAAAATATTCTAGTGTAAAAACACATTTGAAAATAAATAGTTCGAGTCTACTATGTCAGGAATCGAACCCCAGACCTCTTGAATGGTAGGCAAATACGCTGACCACTACACTACAAGGCCGACATGATAACTATATGAACTACATTATTTAAAAATAATGAAAGTTGTAAAAGTTGATCTCGCATAAAAAAAAATATACCATTTTTTACGTTTTTTTCTAACTTTTCTTGATAGTGCTATTTGAGAAAGGATTCAAAACAACAGATTTTATTTAAATCAAAAAAGTTTTGAACATGTTCAAATGTTTGTAGACATGCTGGATTTCCTTTCTAAGGAGTTATTTAGATCTAAATTTGTTGCAAAAGAGATGAAAAATATTTTTGAGTGGCCATTTAAACCAGCCAATGACAGGTCATAAGCCTTGTTAATGCCCAGACTTCCATATTTCCTTCTCAAAAATATTTTCCATCATTGTTGTAACAAATTTGTATTCCAATGTTGAAAGAATTCAAAAAGAAATTGGCCTTCTCACAGCAACTAACAAATAAAATATAATGTTGCATTTTTTTTTCATAAAGTACTAACAGCAGTTGATCGGTTAGTCAAATTAAACAAACGAAACCTTTTATATCGGAACATGTGACAAGAGATAAAAAAATATAATATTAATGGCGAGGAGAAAAATAGAGTCTCAAAACACATTGTACAAGGGTTTTACATTTATTTTATAATGTATATTATGACGAAATTTAAGAAATGGAATGTCTTAAAATATTTCAAATCAATTTAAACAAATATGTTATTGATTTTTTTTCATTTAAAATGTATACTTATAGTTACATTAGTTCTAAAATTTTATAAACTAACTTTTTATTCTTCTTTTATTTAGGCATCTCTTCATACATTTTCAAACTTTTATACATAATACGATTCTGTTTTTTTTCATTAACAGCCTTTTTTATCCATATTCCTAGTAATATATTTATAAACAATTTTAATTTAACACTATCTTGTTAATGAAGCATTTGGGCATTTGAATTTTGGTACATACAAATATTTGTCATCACCATCACCATCATTTTCTTTCCACACCTTGATATTTTTTGTAACATAAAGGTAAGATAATCAGTCTAACGATTCGGACGATAGTCCAGAGACTACGATATACTATATTGTAAAAGCGCCATTAAGTCAAAGTCATTTAGTTATCGAAATCAGGTTTATCATTTTGCAAAACATCAACTAAAATGAGCAAATGCGTATTTTATACGTATTATAAATACTTGAATAAAGTTATGAACTATAATCACTTGTATGACATGGTAATATTTTTTTGCACCAAAACAGGTCAAGAGCCCCGATTATAATTGTAAATTACATCATTGAATACTCAGGGTTAAGAAAATTCATATTTATTTTGAGTATTATCACCCGGAATCGAATCTGAAAACTTTCCATGCGTGACTCAAGTATCTTAGCCAAGACACCACTGAGACCACAGGCAATATAAATAACTAACCAGCAGTGGCAATGAGAAAAAATAATGACTTTCTTTTTAATCCTAGAGCAGTCGTTGTTTATATTTCTTTGTAATTTTATTCAAAATAAAAAGAACTGAAAACCAGATAAAAATAATCATTCTTTTCCTTTTGTTCAAGATCAACCAAACACTTATGACTTTCATTGTTCTTTGTATTTTTATTTTAAACAATAAGTATTTAATTTATTCAAGAGAGTTCAAATAAATAACTCTCAAAAGTTTGCATCTAGAGGCTTTTAAGTGCAACGGAAGTAAATAATAGTGCGGTTTATTTGCACCTGGCCATGTTCTATCTCACTGCACAACGGGTGCAAGCTAATAAACAACACAGCTTGTGGGAGCCAGGATCAGATGCTTGCGGCACCGATGCTGCCTACACCACAAACACAACTTGAAATACAAATAAAAATCTCCATTTTGTTTGCATTCAGCTAGAAATCAATTTGCAAGAACCAACTTTGCCAGCTACTTTACCTGCACCTTTTTTCCCTTGTATTTTTAATAAGAGATTGGTTTTGTTAACGTTTTAAACATACATTTTTAATTTTAAGCCGCATTTATTTTTGTAAGAAATCAGACTTGGAATTGAAGCGGTGATACTCTTCACCAAAAAGTGGGAATTATTAATACATTTATAACAAAACAACGTGCTTAATTTATTAGTTTCCTTACACCAAGCATATAATATGAAATAACTGTATTCAATGCAGTTTATACCCAGTACTAGACAAAGGTTACTTATCAAAATATTGACGACCTAGAAAAACTATACGCGGCTTATTATTTAATAACTGATTAAATATTATATAATTGTCTGTGTCGCATATATTTATCGGTTATGACTATTGTCTGATACATTTTATCAGAATTCACTGTGACGTATATGTTTATCTTAATTAAAAGGACTCATTTGTATTTGGACTATTTCATTCAATTTTATTCATATCCCTTTAAAATAAGCAATATATTTGGCGGAGTTATTGACGTTCAGTGTCCACTCAGCTCACTGGGACTAAAGAACCCATACTCGTCACGCTGAACTGGCCAATAAAATGAAGGAACTGTGCGGAAATAGGGATGAGTGTGGATTTACCTCCTCACCTATAAGTTGATTTAGAAGTCCCGCACTAATATTCTCACTTTGATGACCTAATGACCTTGAGAATAGAGGTACGCGATGGTAACGTATATAGGAAAAGCTCTTCTTACATGATGAACAATGGAAGTAGGTCGTACATTTTAACGAAGAAGTAGACCAATCCTTTTTGACCGAAAATTTCATTTTCGATTGCTTTTAACTTAATTTCCGGAACCTAACATGTAGTGAGTATACGTGAAGCAGCGTAAAAAGGTGCAACATACGACTTTAAATTTATGGTAAACTGGAATAGACAGATGGTCTTTTTTACTCTTCTAGGCATTTTGTACGGCAACGTTGAGGCGACAATGCTTATTTTTCAGAACACAATTTCAAACGATCGTGACAAATTGCGGAATTATTTTACAGTTATACCATCTTGAAGCCAAGTTAAAACGTAAGCTTGGGAAAAGTTTACATAGTCGTTATTTCAACTCTATACCGGTTAAACAAATACACATAAACACACCCTTTTGTTGTACCACATTTTAATATGTATACTTTTTATTTAGAAACTTCGCTGGTCTGTCTTTAAATCGTATCTTTTTTATGTTATTATATTATTGTCAATTGTTTGTTTCTGTAAAATAAATAATAAAGTACGAGAGAGGAAGTTTAGAATTTTTTTTTTTTTGAAAATAAGCAAAACTAAGCCAAACTTAGCCAAACTTAGCCAAACTAATCCAAACTAACCTATCTTACTAAGCCAAATTGAAAAAATATATATGTGTCTTGTATTATCATCTCTTTGATTTTTTGAAGTCGCATTTGGTCTCGTAATTATGAAATAACTCGGGGCGTAAGATCAAAAATTCTCGTCGGTGAGTTCTGTAAATGGCTGTTTGGTTTTGTAGAGGATAATTTGAGGATGGCCAATGACAAGGCAATATCTGTAGCTGAACAATGGAGTGACAAGATCTGCAGTCCAGACCCGATAAGTAAGTATGTGAATCAATGAGTTTTGCTGACATTTAAAAGTAGAGCTTTGTAGTGTAAAAATACGCTAAACGATAAAAAATGGCTCCCAAATACGGGAACCCATCACAATACATGACAACGCTGTTTTTGATTGATTGATAAAGAACTTGCGACGTAGATAAAAGTAGTTCGTTTTTATTAAAACCATTTTTAATCTTTTTTTCATACATTTTCGAGAGACTTTGCCATACTTGCTCACCGCATGTAAGAAAATATTTTTGTTTCAAATCTTATTTTACACCAGGGCCTCAATTATGAACGCTATCTTAATTTGTTTATATCGAGGCGCTATACTTAACTTCCGTACTATACGTATCTTCCTTGGTATGTTCACCTACTTGTCATCTCGACATTGTATGATTGAAACAAACCAATGAATGACCGCAAAAATTAGTCCGCGTTCCTAACCGACCTTACATAAGGCCGACTCTCGATACGTTCTCCCAGAAAAATAATAAAACAGATGGAAAAAATATAATAACTAAATTATTTTTTTCAGTGGCAACTATCTAACGCCTAAATACTCTTATATGTTAATAGGGCAGAATCTTGGGACATTATTTTTTGCATCTAGCCGCTTGAAAACTGACAGTTATGTCAAAATTTAATTCGACTTCAAAGTCACTTATCTATATCTCATATTTTTAAAAGGCTTCCAAGAAAAAAAGTGCCAACCTAAGAACAATTAAAAATTACAATAAATCGTAATAAAAGGAAAAATTGTTCGGTGGAGCGAAATTTTTGTCACTTTTAATACGTATATAAACGTATCGAGGGGTTGTAGACCCGTCAATATATACCGAAGTACTTAAATCAAAACTTGATGGTGGGGGAATTGGTAGTGTATTTTTTAATCGGTCGGGAGAAAATTTATCTTTAACTATTACGTCATACTAAATCTATGTCATTCAAGTGCGTAAATATGTGTACGATGACGTACGCGTCCCCTTGTTTCATATCGATATACCTACCCAAAACTAGTGTCGGTAGTGTATCTTCGTTATCGCTAGAGAGAATTTTATCTTTAACTTTGCCGTCAAGGTGAATGTATGACGTCTTTATCTTTCCATCATAATCGAGGCCCAGGTTTGCCAGATAGGCCCAAAGAGTATGAATCTTTTAAACATGGATATTTTATTCATTATAATAATAGTAAAAAAAACATTATTAACCATAATATGCAATTGTTAAAAAGTTAAAATAATTAAACAAAGGTGACATGACTAAACGGATATATTGCCGCTAATAATTTTTGACCGTGTTTACAATATTAAAAAAATATATATTGGCAATAAAAATAAGAAAAATTAAATAAAATATTGAAAATATTTTTTAAAAGTTTAAAAAAAAACTACGTATTATTCTTTTTTAGTTTTCATTTGTGTTAATCTTTTAATGAGCATTTTTCGTCATAATTATTCCAAAAAGAGATTTTTTTAGTTATTTTTGGAAATTGTTTAATTTAATCTTTTCTTTGAAACGCTTATCCTTTAATTAAATTTTAAAAATATATTCTACGGAATATTAATGAACAATTTTTAATTTTAATTAACTAGACTATCCTTAAAATAATTCTTTAAACTAATTCAGTTTCTTTGAATTTTTCAATGATCACGTTTTTTATCACCAAAAAAAATTTTTTTACCACTTTTTACCAAAAAAGAAATTGCTTTCTTACGGTATGAATGAGAATTACTTGGCTGCTTTGAAGATAATGTTATTTTAAAAGGTTATAAAAAGTAGTATTCTTAATTTTCTTACTAGACAGAATTTTTTAAAGGTAAACAGCAAACAAAGTAAAGACAAACAAATCATAGATGTTTATAACAAAACGAGCAATAATTTCTTAGCACTAAATCAAAACGATATTTCCCGATTCATTTTGATTTAGCTAAATTAAGATAAAGAGATAATAGAAATCTGAAGTTTGTTTACAATGTTGTTACGGAAGTCTTTCGTAAATTTAAGATGGGCAAAGATTTTTCAAGTTCTTGAAAGGGGTGATAAATTATGCCTGAACACAGTGGATCCATTTTCATTTTATTTTCTAAACAAAAATAATCACCATATTGTTTATCGTGATATTTCTGGTGACAAAAAAGGGTAATTATTTATGGTTTGAATTTACATTTAGATGGGCAATTTAGGCTAAGAGGTGTTAGTCGTGGATGCTGGTGACAGATTTTATGTACCACGTCACAGTTAGATTTAGTACAATTAATCAAGATTCATATACGCTCGCAAAACCGTCATCTAACATGGTCTAGGAGAGTAATTACTTCATAGGATTTAACTAATGTCAGATTTTGATATGTGGAAACAATAACTGTGCATGTTTAAAAATAATACTGTAATTTTATTACTTTCTAATTACATTAAATGCGAAACAAAAAAAAAACACGTTTCATGAATTCACCGAGTAAATCAAAACTATACAATATTTTAATCATTTTTTAAATTGTTTAGAGTAACGTAACATTTAATAATAATGAAAAACCCTAATTTATATGCCGTCGTCAAAATGATTTGTCACCTTTGCCTTTAGTGTTACGTATAATTAATATTCACAAAGTAACTAAATACTTTGTAGTACGAAAATAATTCAATAAACGCCATTTTTTTACTAAGGTATATGAATTTTATAAAAACATATTCTTTTTTATACATATATCAACTTTTGTCTATTCCAACATAAGGGTGATTTGAGTTTTAGTATTTTTTCTTTTATATTATGAACTGAAGGTAATTCTAAACGAAAATATGAAACTCATTATTCATGGATGGCGCTTTTATATTTTTTTTGTTGAAAAATGTAATTTTACCCCTTACCACCTCGACCTTTATTTACCACTTCGACGTTTTTTTAAGTGTCAATTCGTTTGCAAGTGATTTTGTCCTAATGTTTTGATATAAACGTTTTTATGTAAACACACATAAGAGTTGATCTTATAAAGCCTTCAGGAACAATGCTTGATAATAAACTAGCCCCAGAAACAAAGGCTTATTTTTATATTTAAAAAAAAGTATTTTCTTGTAACAAGAAACTACATCATCATTCCGTGTTATCCTTATCAAAACAAGAGCAACATTGCTTTTTATGCCCTAATGGCAATGTTTTGAAAGTGTCATCACCATCTTCATCATTCCCTTGTACATTGGGCATTGATTAGGTACATCAATCGCAACATATCTTGATCAATTTTATTACATAAAGGTTAGATGATCGGTCTTACGGTTCAGGTGCCAGTCCAAGGACTATACAATATTATTGTTGTAAAAACACAAGTTTCTCTATTAAAGTTATGTAATCAAAGTATTGTACATTCAAATTGATCCTGGAGTAAAACTTTTGTATAACTTTTAAAGATCTACAAATTACTGAGTGGTTGTAGATATTAAAAGGACGAAGTCCGTAACTTGAAAACATTATTCAAATATCCGATAAATTCTATCTTAGCGAAGACAAACTTGGACCAAAGTTATGAATTGGTTAGTTATATAATATAATAGTCTTAGCTTGCTGCCTATTTTGAAAGATAATAGGAACTGTGAAACTTTCAGTTCATTACGTCAAAAGCACCAGTTGATGAAATAATTCATAACGTTTCTAGATGCGAAGTTTCGGCTCTTTTAAACAATATTTTATGTTTTATCATCGACATTCCAATCAAAACATCAATAACTTTAGTAAAATTTTGAAAATTTCATTAAGTAAATTTAAATTGAATTTATTATGCCAATGGTTGAACACATGAACATGTCATTAAAATAGTGGGAAGAAAATTATGGTAATGTGGCAACCAGATCAAAAAAGTCCTCGGGTGGTGCATTAGACACGGTTTTTTTTTGTTTTTAGCGGAAAAATAAAAACTTTTACCGGAAAACTCATATTTAAAAAAAACATCTTTTTGGATTTAATCAGAACGTAAAATTTAATTAAAAAAAAACTTTAAATCTTATTTTTAACAATTACTGTAAGGTGTTTGAATTTTAAATCAGAAGACACACTGGTTTGAGATCAATTATACATTTTTAAAAATGAAGGCTCAAAACCGAGGTATAATTAAATAAAGATGATGCTTCATATACCGATTGTTTGATTTTAAGTTCCGAAAAATGAGCGTTGCCGTGTGAATTTTGCTGTGCAAAACGTGTAGCAAAGTAAAAAAGAACTGTCTTTGTCAGTTTAGTCTAAATTCAAAGCTGTAAAAAAAATAATTGGAATTCAGATGTAAATCGGTGACGCTTTTTATACTGCGAGGTGACTAATTCAAACTTCAAGGCAATGTTAAAAAAAATTAGTTATGGATGACATCTGGCTAAAATGATGTGTAGTAAATTTTAATATTTTTTTCTAGCGAAAATCCAGCACATTCGAATAATAATTACTGTCGTTTTTTCCAAGAATCAATAATTTTTCGGCGACAGTTTTACAAATTGCTCTTGTCTGATATTGAAATATTATTCAAGAGTTTTCTTACAAACTCAAAAATATTTTTCTAAATATGCTAAGTAAGAAAAAGTTAAGAAAAATAACTTCATAATCATCACACTCCTATCCGCACCCAATAGTGCATAGGACACAAAACTGGCACACTAAATGCAGCGTATTTCAATCATTTGTTACATATAGGTAAAGTGTTTACTTGTTGTTGCTGTTTTTTTATTAAATACATAATACTTTAAATACCTACTTTTTAATCAAATACAAAATGATAAATCAATCCTTATATCACACTTACAAACGCGTTTGTCTAATATTAACGTAAAAAAAAATTGAGCTGGAATGTTGCGTACTTATCATAGAACGAAACAATTCATACCAAAATGGACACCAAATCATCGGAACAATACGCACCATTCCTCGGTTACAGCAGTTCCAGGAATAAGCGAGAAGCATGTTTGCCACATGTCTGGCTAAAACACCTACAGTCTACAATAGCTACCCTTCGGATATCTTTCTTTATTTGGTTAACCATAATGATGAAACAGTGCTTTATTTTTTCCTTGTTTACTTTTTTGCATGGACATTTGACAAATTATCTACTCTTTTTAATGTTTATTTTGTGTGAATTTATTGATATAATTTTTAGTTGCTAGAATTCCACTTGTCTTTGTTTGTTTGTTGACATTTCTTTCCATGTGCTTTGTAGCTGCAGGACAATTGGTAATCTTGCTTCAATATGTAAATGTTATAAACCATAAATTTTGTAAATGTGGTCTAGAATTTCAACAATCTTTGCGTTCAGTAGCTGCAAGACTAGTTATAATCTAACTCTTTTTTTTTTAAAATGAGTTTATTTATGTTTATATTTTAATATCATGCAAACACTTTACTTCATTGTCAAATTAAAACGAAATGTAAATTGGGGCTAAATTACTTACCGTTCATGCGCTATGTAGCTGCAAAATTTGCTGTAACCTAGCTCATATATGTTTAAATAATAATATATATTATAATTGGAAAGGAGGAACGAGAATCCCAATCACAATAGTCCATGTAGCTGCAAGACGTGCAGGGATACTTATTTATTATACGGCGCCCTTGAGATGATTTTCACAAAAATGGCGCTATATAAATTATCCAACTAAAAATAAATAAAGTGGTCAAGCTTACGCTTCAGGTGCCAGTCCAGGAACATGAAATATTGCAGTGAAAGTACATACCATCCGAGACCAGTTGAAAGACAGTGGGTCTTCCTAACGTTTTCATTTATATATAAAAGCAATGTTTTTTGGTCAATAAACGATTTAAGTACTCATTTAAATTTTTATACTGAAGTATCGGGATTTTTATTTAAATTAAGTACTTTTTTTGTATTTGGAAAATTTAATGGAGGAACTTTGTCGGATATTATCATTTATCCTCATTGTAATTGGACATTACTTTTGTTTTCCAATCTCTTTTAAAGGGAACAAACTTTCAATATTTGCCCGCGAATAATTTAGGTAGCTACGTGGTTAATTTGTCACTCGGTATTATTCCTTCCTACGTCTTTCCCGCGCTCGACCTATGCATAAGCTTCTAGAATATTCCACCAGAACATTCCACCCCGGGACGCGTTCCCTCCTCACCTATAAGTTAATTTAGCGATTCCGAACTAGTGTTTTCTCACTGGATGACCCGATGACCATGAGGATAGAGGTTAGCGATGGTTATGTATCAAGAGCGCCTTTCTTACATCATAACCATATTGCAAACACTAATGGTAGCAAAAAACTGTATTTACTTGTATCACAATAGCCTATATCCTTCATAGTAATTTTATAAATGTAATAACCATAGAATTGTAATATACCAGAAAGTGCGTAGAATCATGTTTGCATACATGGCACATTATTTTACATAATACAGCAGCTATGAAATCGGATTGAGGTCCCATGCCTAGTGTCGCGGAGTTACGGATCAGAAGTCTGATGCTCGAACCGCACTCTACCACAACTTGATTTCCATTTTCTACGTGTGATTTATTATCAGCTCGTTGAAAATGAACCCCAAAACTAAAATATTTTGGTCAATCTTTCTTTCAAATATTTCTCTTTTTCCAAAAAATTAACACATTTATACGATGGTAATTATATTTGCATTTTTTATTAATTCTTAAAATACTGTGGTTAATAATCCCTTTGCGCGCGGTGATATAATATCGTGTTACCACTAGTAAAATACGGAATATTCTAAACTGTATAATAATTCCTCTTCCATAATTTATAATAAGCTCTATTAGAGCAAAATAAATTAAAAATCACAAATTCGCCGCTCATGTTACGCGCGTGCGTCCCCCATCACTGTCATCAACCAACTGAAGACCGACTCTATTTTAGACAACGCCCGCTGCAGAACAGCGTCTCTGTCTTCCTTGTAATGAGTTCCATCGTCGTGCTCTCTCTTAAATGCACATATGTGTTGCTGAATTAGCGAACATTAATTCTTCGCGTTGCAAGCATAAATATTTTTTGTACTAACATTTAGCATAGTTATAAAAACTCCACTTTTCAAATTGGACGGGAAAATGTCCATTTGAAGATTACAAAAAATACGAACTCATCAGGCAGACTAGACATGATCCAGAGAAATCTTTTACCTAAGTGTTTATGTAGTAGATAAAATTATTGTTATTTTTGTTAATAAACTATGATTATTAATATTATTATTATCATTTTAAAAATAAGAATGATTTATGAAGTCTTGTTTCCTATGTCAATTAATGTGACATCGCAGCCACGCAAGAATAAAAAGAAACCATAATTAAGAAAAAAATAACAAAAATAATATTGCTCAATTTTAAATTCAAACAAGTAAAATAAAAGCATAAAAAGGATGAAAATAAAATAAAATTTCGAAGCAAAATAATAAAAAAGATTTGGAACTTTAGAGAAACAAAAAAACTTTACAATTTTGACCAATGCCCCAAGAGTTGGGCTATCCTCGTACATGAGTTGGGCTTGAACCACACCCTACACAAAAATTTCCAAGCCCTAAGATAAAGCGCACACTGGTTAACAAGGAATTTATTCCCTGTCTCCAGGGAACATACCAGAAACACCACAGAACTTGGTAGGCGGTTCATGGTTCTGAATGCATTGTTGTACTACACTAACTGCACGTCAGTTTACTGCTGTAAGTGTAAATGGGCGTGCTATGTGACGCAGAAAATAAATTGGAAAACTGTTTTCCGCAAACAGAGATTATTCCTCTGTCGCTCAATATTCAGGTCATTTTTCAGATCAGGCTGTCAAACCGTTAATTTTTTAAATATATAAAGAAATATTAGATTTCTTTACCCCTATATTTCAATTTTCAGACCTTTTTCCAAAAGTCATAAATAACTTGTTTTGTAAAAATGAGAATCGAGTTATGAGACTTTTGATCAGTTAGTTGACATAACCTTAACGGAGTCAACCGGATTCAGTATTTATTCATAATTATAAACAACTACTGGGCCTTACTCATAAACTCGGCGTAAAGTAGCAAATAGTATTTCTATCCAAATTATACCACAATATTTAAGTGTAACTGAATGCCAAGTTTATGAGTAAGACCTAAAGTTAAGTTGTTTTAAAACACACATGTACTTGTATTTAAAAAAAATGAACACAGTTTTCTAACATCAATTATTTTTTGACGGCTTTTAGATAATTTATTCTCGGTGCAAACGGATGAAGAATACAGTTCCAGGTGTGAAATAGAACTAGAATAGAGGACGAGTGTTTTCGACTCCAGAAAAATTGTAAAAATGGATATCAAGTAAAGATAAGTCCAGGTCTATATGTTTTCCAAAAAATGTTATCCTTGAAATGTGTTATATTTTATTTGTAATTAGTTTATTTTAACGTCCTATGGAGGGAAATAAATATTGGGCGTGAGAACAAATAATTTGGGTGCTTATTTTATAAAATTGTAAACCAAATATTACAGCAAATTTTATTTTGCATGCTGCTTAATAAGTAAAGCGACAGAATTAAAATACAATTTATTTAATCATTATTGTGCTGATCCCAATTATAATCTTTATAATCCTATCTCAACCCTTCCTTAAACAACGTAAACGAACCTACCGCCACCGGCCTCTCATTTAATACTAAATATGTACAACCAGATGTCTAGGCAGACAGTTCTACTGATATTTCCAAACCCTTCTAGAATTGTTATGAGTACTTTATCATAAATCAAACAAATAAATATGTTTGAGCTATTAAACATGGAAATTGTAATTATTTATTCTTACAAAAGGCGTATAAAGTTTAGTAAACAATTAATAAATATAATAACTTTATGAACAAAAAAAAAATAGTGACTGAATGGATAAAATACTATTAAGCGTGTTGTCCAGATGTTTATTGAAATATAAGTTTTTATAATCATTTTTAATGTTTATTTTTGCTATTATTTAATAATGTACATGCTTCCACTTTCCATTGTGTTTTATCCCGAATCAACATAGGGTTCTTAGCCTCATAGAGTTAGAAATACGTAATTATTATTATTTTCTTATGTTTGCACTGTATGAATAAATAAATAAATGAAAAAAAAAAAAAAAATATATTATTTTAAATTATTATTTTTTTTGAATGAAGGCTGTAATGTAACCATGAGAATATATAGCGTCCATGTTGGTGAAGCTACTGCTGTCAAATTTGGAGATTTAAATTTACAATGTTCGGCAAATAACAATCATCTTCAACAATGAGATCCATTTTTAGATGAATGGCTAAGTAAAAAATCGAAATTCTCACTTTCGTCACTCTCACGTTCAACAGTCCACATGAGATCCATCAGTTGCAAATGCATCCAAAAATTACTATTTGGTTTGGATTTTGATCCGGTGGGGTCATTGGCTCATATTTCTTCCAAAATGAACAGGCACCGCCATAAATGTCATCGGCGAGAGGTAAAGGTTGTTGATAACCAATTTTTCGCTATTATAAATTTTTAAACATTAGTTATAAAATTAATATCGCGAATTCAAAACCAATATTTGAAAATAGTGCAAATGCTTTAACCTCCTTTGATTCTTATAAATGAATAAATTTCATATCACTTAAAAACAAGTGGAACTTTTCTAAAAATATTTTTTTTATGAATGACGAGTTTTCTAAAAAAAAAATATTATTCGTAGCAAAATGTCTTACAAGTAGGTACCTGCTATTTTATTTATTCCAATTCTAAAGAAATTAACAAAGACAAATAATAGTCACTAATTTAATTTTACTG
This sequence comes from Micrasema longulum, assembly GCF_059751315.1. Taxonomy (NCBI): domain Eukaryota; kingdom Metazoa; phylum Arthropoda; class Insecta; order Trichoptera; family Brachycentridae; genus Micrasema; species Micrasema longulum. The sequence continues at coordinate 35,182 of NW_028279664.1, forward strand.
AAAATATTTTATTCATTTCAAATAAATGTTCTTCACTTTTCTCGACTAGAAACCATTTTCACCTACGGAGTTTGAAATTTAACAAATTCTTCAGCACACTCTCAATTGATCTTATTCCTTGGAGTTCTCAATAAAAGATCGGAATCTGCGAGATGAGATCACCTCCATTGCATTTAGAGCGAAATCCATTTACAGACTCCTCTGATGGATATACATACAAGGAACCACGGCGGTATCAGAGCTTCACAAGATCGAGAAACCACTTTTGCGGTTTAATAGAAGTGGATTAATACCGAGGGAAATCGATAAAGTTAAATTGAAAACATTACAGAAAGTTTATTCACCTATTTTTTTCTGTTGTTCAATGATTTATAATTTTCAAATAAAGCTTGTCTTTTGCGTAAAACGGGGTGAATAGAAACTAATTTTATTTTCAAATGTCGATATTTTTTTTGTTTTTGAGTAAATATCAAATTTTAACACATTCTTAGGACCGACTTGGAATTACGTGTTTATTCATGTTACTCTCACATGAGTCTTTTATAACATCTCGGTATAAAATATGGCTTGTTGCTTCATAAAAGGGATCAATAGCAAAATTTTCTGGGGTGAATGGAAACATTAAATATATTTTGATTATCGTTAAAATAAAATTCGTACAAATGTTCAATATAAGAAAATTATATTTAAAACATAGAAAAAAGTACTACAATTTACAAATCAATGGTTTTTTATTCATAAAAAATAACATATTACAGATGTAGATCTTCTAGTATAAATCAGATTTTATCATTTGTGAAGTTTATATTACTGATTTGTATTTAAGACGATAGACTAATAAATTGATTTAAGTAATAATTTGTAACATTACCCGGTGAATCATTCAAAGTTTTTCCACCAACGTAAAATAACAGACTTTTTAAGGCACACAATCATAGAAAAAACAGCAGGAAATTGCTTTAGAAGTATTCTTTAATGTTGGCAGTCCGCAAAAGACATTGTAATATGCTTTAACGTACAGATGAAAAATTCTGCTATGATTTTAAAGGGAGTTGCCAAAATAAAAAAATAATAGTTCTACAACTGACTGAAAACTGTTTCTTGTCACATTAACTGGTGAATCAATAATCTAATCTTCCAGTAGAAACTATCATTAAGTTTTAAATACCAAAATCAATTTTTTTTTTAGTATCCAAAAACGCAATATTTTAATGCACATTTTTAAGTCCTATTACTTAAAAAGTACATTTGATCAATTCAATACAGTAATAATCCATTTTCATAAACAAAATAATGTATATACTACTGCTTGGGTTTTTGGCGAATACAAATAAATGAATAACAAATAATTTAACTACGTAGGTATTTAGTTCTTGTGAAATCTCTTAAAATACATTTCAAATTTTAAATAACAACACTTTCTGAAAGAAGAACTATTGATAATCTCATTGTACTGTATAAAATTGTAAACTCTCTTTTTGACGTACCAAAAATACTTGAATTGATTAATTTTAGAGTACCTGCTGTCAACACTAGGAGTACTTTATTGTTTCATTGCTCCAGTACTTCTTCCAACCAACATAACAATTCATTGATACCCACAATATCTTGTTTATTTGTAGCTGCTCGTCAAACTATTATTGACGATTTAGTTCCATAAATAAAAAAAATACTTACTTGTTTATTTTTATTACCTTAAACTTGTTTTTTATTTTTAACTTTTATATCAAATTGCATTGTATTTCTTCTTTTTTCGCGATAATATATGCTTGCTTGTTTATTAATTTAACTTAATTTATTAATTTATTTGTCTTTTTTGCTTACCGTAACACTTTATTTACTTTGTTTGCTTTACAGAATTTATTTCATAATCTTATATCTTTGCATTTTTTGTTCATATGCTCACTGTTTTTTCATGCATACCCTTGTTATAATTGTTTTTTTACTTTGTAAAACTTTTTATTATATCCTTTCTAACTAATTTCACTTTTATTTTTGTATTCTGTATTATTTAGTATGTTAGCGTGTATTTTATTTTTATTCTTTGTAAATGCCTTTTGGTCGTTAATGAACAAAATAAATAAATAAATAAATATGCTGACTAACTTCAAAGCATGACTGTTCTTTTGATAGTGCCTAAACTGAAAATTTTAGTAAACCACAAAAAATGATTTCATTATCAGTGGTATTGCCCTCGTGAAAACTTTAGTTATTTAAAGCGATTTTTTATCCCTGTTAATTGTCATATATAAATAATTGTTTAGCTTTGATAGTCATGCCTTCTAAACCAAACGATAGTGTCATATTTGTTGTCTTTAAACTATAGATTTTATTATATTAGATTATTTAAATATGTACCTACCTATCTTAAATAACAAAAAAAAGTTTTTCTCAGAATTTGATATTTTTAGTTATGATTATGATTTAATATGTAACAAATTTACTGTTTTATAAAAAGTAAAAGTAAAATAATAATTTTGACAAAAATGAATAAATCACCTAGTTACCCTAGTCGAAAGGGCTAACAGTTTATTCCAAAACTAAGTGAATAAATAAATTAATAGTTTAAATACAATAACAAATTTATTTTACTGTAGTTTTACATCATGTTTATGATGAATATTAAAGTTAACCCCAAAATGTTAAGTGACATAAAAAAAGTCTTACTTATATTTGAATTCAAAATATTTTATCGTTATAAAAGTAGTTTTGAAGTAACGTAGTTTCCACCATATTGTAATTTATAAAACGACGACATTGTATAATCATAGTAACGTTTCAAAGCAAAATTTATCACTTACTGTCATTATTGTGGTTTTTGGCCGAGAGAGTGAAGACAGTGTTCTGCAAGTCTTCATTTTCATCTACTTCTGCCTCATACAGTGCACGATCAAAGTATGGAGCGCTCTCATTCTTGTCAGCAATCCCAGTACGGATAAACTTTGTCACTGTAAAAAAAATATATGTTAGTATATAATACAAAACGTTCTGATTTGAAACGAAAAATTACACAATGGCTCGGTCCACTCGCGGGTATTCCATATCAATAAATTCTCGCTCTGTTCATTCCCCAGCCTCTGTTAGAATTTCGTCAGCATTTAAATACAAAGTTTTACTTTTGATAAACACCGTGATATAACATTGATTAAAAGTTGGGATTTTGCGTTTTACGAATTTCCTACTAGAAGATGTATTGAAACGTGATAAAGGATAAATAAAATCAACAGCTCCATTTTGTTTTGAAGTCGGGAAAACGTTAAGGGTAACGTTGTTACACCAAATTATTTATTTATTTGGAAATTTTACAGAGGTATAAAAGGATTTATATTTAATGAGATAAATTTATTTTCTCTTGATATTCCCTATCTAAACTTTAATAAATTTGGTTAGCTTATATTTCAAAAGGCATCCTGATAATTCCTTTTTGCGAAACAAATTATTTTGTTTGCATAAAGTAAATTTGTCTTTGGTGTATTTAATTCAAGAATAATTATCAGTTTAAGTACTAGAATGTATTTAAATACTTTGACGCGACGTTTGCATTGAAATGGAATCTTTCTCAAATTCAGCAAAAAGGATATTATTGCGCATGGTTGAACCTATTGTGAAGAAAAAACATCCCAAACATTAATTAATACGTCTTCATAAATCGCCGGGCAAAAGGGTAGGAATCCCTCAAAATACTCCCGGAGAACGTGACATAATTAAGGCAGTCCGTATCCTGAGGGACCGGGGACGAAGATATTGAACCGTGAGTCATGATCGTGTTTCTACTATATACTACGCAGAACAGCATCCTCGGAAATAAAATTCGGAATTCTACTTGAAATAGTATTCAAAATGGACTCCCATTTATTACAACCGCAAAATGTTCTGGAGAATTATAATTCATACACACATTTTTCGCATTATTCACGCAAAGCTATCACACGCATGCCATTATTTCAGTGGAGTATTTTTTTGTGAAAAAGTAATCATGTGCTTATTTAAATTTACACAAAAAGTAGTCTCTAGTGAGGTATCAATGTTGTAGAATAATACGCGGTCACATTTACATGTACATAATACGATCTTTAGGGGGTTAACTTTCTTGCATGTGTTTGTGGTAGGTATTCTCAAAAAATTTTGCGTGGGATGCGATTGTGTTAGGTAGAAATTCTTTCTGAATTTGTTAAATAATTTTCCGTAACCTTATATGTTTGTCAAGTTTCATTTATTGTTGTGTTTTTTTAAATATGTAAAACCACAATAAGAGAACTTTTTTTATATCGCCTGAAATTTGTTTTTCAAAAAGCCCTTATAAAGAGTGGATAAATTGAATGTAAAATAGCTTTAAAAAAAAAAACCTCTAAAGGACAAAGGTTTTGAGAATTGGTAAAAAATAAACTAGAAATGTAGTAAATATAATGATTGCTTAAAACAATATAAGATTGAATAATTTAATTTTTTTACATTATCTCTGTTATTTTCATCAGTAAAAAACTTTGTAATAACTGCATGAAATTACTTTTTCGACCGGTTTCAAACAACACATGTTTTTTGTCAACGCAAAAAATATCCATTTCAGAAAATAATGACGCAAATTGATAAATGGTTTAAGGTAAATAAATTCAAATGAAAAACAGATATTATTTCAAAAGAACTAGGAGTACAAAGATTTTTTTATTTTTTTAAAAATGAAATGTTATCATTGTTAAAACGTGAATCAAATAAGATGATCACAATAGAACTTGATGATATTACTCATTTTACTTCAAAAAATTGCTTACTGAATTAAATACAAGAAAACCCCTAAAAACGTATTTAATATGAACGAGTTACAATAAAAATACAAAAAAATGGTCATTTTTAAACCAGCTTGCAAATATGTGTAATATAAACGTATTTCAGGAACAAAAAAAAGATCGCGACACAGTAGTAAAAGGATACGGAAATTTCGAGTGATAAATGAATCCTTGAGTTTTGAAATCCTTTCAAAGATGTGTTGGTTGGCTGAAACGAATGTTTCTCGTGGAATTCTCATAATCTTTTTTCATTCATTTATACTCATGAATCATCTAAAGAGATGTTTATACGTTATATATAAGTAACAAATTTTAGCAAAATATTAAGTAGAAGCCAAAAAAACATAATGTTAATATGCCTTTCTGAAGCATAGTTTGACTTTTATTGATCGATAATTTATCATAAAATTAATGACCATTATATTCGTTTATTTTTTAAGTGTTTTTTGTTTACTACGTGATGGATTTTTTTCGAGTTGGTTTTTCCTTTCAGATTTTTTATCTAAGAGTTGCTTTAGCCATTGGATCAAAAATACTCATCCTGGATTCTGACTCCATTTCAGACTCAGAACTGTATTCTTAATTTTCCTAAAATAGAAAGAACACCGCCTTATAGTAAAGCGATTGGCGCGTTCACCTACCCACTACCCGCATTTGAGGTCCCGAGTTCGATCTGAAAAGAGGCCACAACACCTTTGAAACAGATTCGGGTAAGTGGGGCTTTCAATGTCCAATCTAGGTCCACCGCCGCACCCTTAAATCGCTCTTTATAGGAGGCTTCTGCTTCCGTCCTCGGACTTCATTGTTAGTTATGACATCGAACCCCCTTATGCACAATTTTCTCCTCAAGCATTTACTCTCAATACTTTGAAGCTTGGTGTTTTATCTTATGCTAATAAATATTATAATGAGAAAATTTTGCGTAATTTCTAAAATATTCAAAAAAAAAAAACACAGTTACATACCTACACGTGTCATAATTATTTGGACAGTTCTTTTTTAAATACAAAGGCGTCATTTTTAAGCAAAAAATTGTTTTGGATTTCATAAGTAGTTATAATCGGAAAAAAATACTCAATATTATTAAACGTCCTCAATATTAAAAAAAATTATAAAAATGAGTTCTTTGAAGTTCCACCTAATCTGTTTAATTATTGAAAATTTCCAGAGATTTAAGGGTAATGAATATCCATTATCTCTTTGGTTTTTCGCCAAAAAACTGGTTGAAACTAAAACAAAATATGAAGGAAAATTTAATAAATACCCAGAACAATAAACGTTGTTCAATTGAAGCTGCATGAATTATTTTGAAAAGGATTATTCTCGAACAATAAATTATCAACGGTGGCGACCATGCTTATAATTGGTACAACAATCCTCGCCTACCTTTCTGTTTCTTTTGTTAGGGTCAAAAAGGATTTAAGAAAGCCGGATATATCCCGGAAAACTTTTACCTGCGAAGGGAGAAAATGTCAGAAATTTCCTTCCATCGAATTATAAATTCCTATCCTTCGAACGAAAGATACTTGGCATTCAATTAATAGCCATTTTCAAGCACTAGAATTATTCACCAAAATGCCTTTTTAACAAAAATGTTCTATTAAGTAAAAATACAAAAGGAAATTTAGGTAACCACATTCATTTGTGTCTTTACAATTCGGTAGAATAATATCTTGTTTTAATATAGAATCTTATTTTATATTGAAAAAATAGTTAAAAGAACACAAAAATACGTTAGAAAAGCATTTTATTGCCATTATTTTTTTGACAAATTTATCTACGAGGTGTATTTTCTTCTGATATTGACATATCATTCCAAATCTGCCTGTTTATTAAGGGTTTTTATATATCTCAATGAAACGCTTTTACTTAATTGAAAACTGAAGATCCATTTCAATAATTAATTCTAGAAATACAATCTTGAGAGAGAAACAGTTATCAATGAGAAATTAAAAAAAAAAAAAAAACTTAAATGTGGGAAACAACGAATTGTTTGAAAGAAAGTGTAATACAATAATGGCTAAAGTGTCATTTTTAATGCTTGAGATGTAGTATTAAGATTTGTTGAAATCAAATTATCAGCGTTAAGTGCTTGTTTTTTATTACGACTAGCTGAATCCGGGAATGCTTTGCTATCGTTTAATTTGAGTACTCGTACTTATATATTAAAGGAACACAATAGAAAGTTTAATATCAATTATTTTATTGAGTCTAAATTAAATATTTAAGTATTTAAAAAAAAATAAAAATTATACATTAATAAACAAATTAAAATACAATATTACAACTAAATACATTTTTTTACAATACTCAAATACATATATTTACATTAACGTTTCCCATTTCGTAAAAGAAATAAACAATTCTTGTGTACATAATGGGGAGTGACGTCTTACAATAGATTATTTTATTTTAATCAATAATATTTATTAAATAACATATATAAATTACAAAAAAGATATTAACGATGTTTTCAAACAGTTTTACTTAAAAAAGAATTATAGATGTATTTTTTTACTTCTTTCTTAAATATATTGTATTCCTGACTGTACTTTTTATTATCTGTTCATTTCATTAAAGAAAAATATTCCTCTTTAAGTATAATGATGTTGTGCAGTAGTTGTTTTTAATTTAGGAATTAAGATATTACCACCTGTTCTAGGTCGCGTACTTACGTTTTGAGACCTAAAAATACTACTATTTATTCTATCTTTATATATTTGAGGCAAACAATCTTTTTATATAGCAATTTTATATCTAAAATCTTAATTTTTTAAAATAATTGAACAGTAGGAAAAGTAGACGGTTTTTTCAAAATAACCTTTTTAATTAATTTTTGTATTTTTTCAAGTGGTAAAATATTGGTTTTAAAAGCACCACCCCATCTAATTATTCCGTACTGTAATATGGATTGGGCGAATGCAAAGTAAATTGATTTTTATTTTTCGATGGTTAAAATATTCCTTAATCTAATAAAAACATATATAAGTTTTCTCATTCTATTTACAATATTATTTATTTGCTCCTTCCATTTTATATTTTTATCAATTATAATGCCTAAATATTTAATGCAATTTTTTTTAGTAATTTGAAGGCAATTATCATTATGAAACTGATATCCTTCATTGCATTTTGTTGTGTGTATACAAATATTTATAGGAGGTATAATTTGTTCTTTCAATGTAAAAGTGATGAAATATGTTTTTTAAGTATTCAGAGACAAAATATTGTCATCAAACCATTCTTTTAATTTATTAATATCTATATTTGATTTTAAGTTTACTTCGTCCCATGAAAATCCCCTTATAATGAGTACGGTATCATCAGCATATGAAATAATATCACCATTCATATTTTGTAGATTAAAAATATTATTAACATATATAATAAATAAAATAGGTCAAATTACTGTCTTTATGTCTGTAATCTAAAATTTTCATTAAGTTTCACTATCTGTAGACGTTTTCTTAAGTTACTTTGAAACCAAGATAAAACATTTCCACAAATACCAATTTGAATTATTTACTAATTAGTTTATCATAAGATATACTGTCAAAAGCTTTTCTTGAGTCAATAAAAATACCTAAACACTTTTAACCATCGTCGAGACTTTTATATATGATCGAAGTTAATTTAGCTAAAGCATCTTGTGTGCTTGTATTTTCTTTAAAACCATACTGATGTGAATTAAGTAAATTATTTTTCTGAAGGAAATTCGTAAGTTGTTTTTTAACAGATTTTTCAAAATTTTTTGCTATATTAGAGGTAAGGGATATTGGTCGATAATTAGTAACGTTTGTTGAGTCACCAGATTTGTATATTAGTATAACTATAGATTTTTTATAAATTGTGGGAAACAATCCGTTTGCTAAACTTTTGTTTATTATATTAGTAATATGAGTTATTATTTCTTTACAAATTTCTTTAATGGTCTTAACGGTGATTCTATCATATCTTGGACTAGCTGACACCCTCAGACTTTTGATAATGCTTTCCACGTTTTTTTCGGTAATTAATTCAAAATCGGAGAATTTATTGTTAACTATTTGATTACTGTTATTTTAACTAGTGGAATTTTGAGATTTATTAATTTTATTTGCTAAATGTATACCCACATTAGAGAAATAGTCATTGAAAATGTCAGCACATTTTTTCGGATATTTTTCGACTTTAATCAGTTCTGAATTGTGAGAAACGTTTTTGATAGAAGATGTATTCTTTTTTCGGAATTAATATTGTTAATAACATTCCAAACACATTTGTAATCATGTCCGGCTTCTATAAATTTTTCTCGAAAATATTTCTCTTTAGTTTTTTCTGATTATTGAGGTAAGTTTATTTCTGTATATTTTGTCGTCGGTTATAATTTTATCATTATTTGGATATTTTTTGGTTAGATTGAAAAATCTTTGTTTGTTTTTTTATTGACGTATGTATTATTAGTTTTGTGTTTCGGTTTACATAAATTGTGAGGACAGAGAATATTGAAAAATAGGTATTCTAACATTGTTTTCTTGTCACTGTCTTGCTATGCCTTCCCGATACTATGCGAAAAAAAAACTGCCTGTCCGTCCTTTTGTTAGAAGAGACAAAATCTACGGTTTGTTGTCCCGTTTTTCGCACCTCAAAAGTCAACCAATTATCAGAATAAAATTTTTAGTATCGGTACGTTTTTCGTTTTTCCAAAATAGTTTGTATACCGTGCGCCCGAAGACAGCAGATAAAACTGTGTTTAGTTCCCATAATAAACTATATTTCTAAAAATGAAACAATAACGACACTCCAATAGTAAATATCTAGTGTGTAAAAAAATCACTGCTCTTGTGTCATAATCTAGAGAGAAAATACGGGAAAACGTTTGTATGAAGAAAAGTCGGACCACGTTTCCTCTTAAGATTAAATATTATTCAGTATACTTTCAAAACTTTACTTCATAATACATTTATGTAACTATAGAAACAGGTTCGGTGTTCTTAATTAAAACCATCTACTCATTAATACACAAAAACGCACCCGGAATCCTCTAAAATTATGACACTTTACTCATGCCCAAATGCTCAGTTCTACCATACGTGTATTTAGTCGTTCTTTAATCGCCAGCCGAGTTTTGACGTGAGTTTCACGTTTAATTTGAAACCGAAATGCTTGGTTGTGGAGTAAAAGCGTATAAAAACCGTTCGGATAAAAGTAAAAAATGATGGTGTTACTTTTCATTGGTAAGTAGGTACCTAGGTACTTGTTTATGGTAGGATTATAAAACTGCAAATAATGATTTTTTAAAATATGTCAAACTCTGCTCTACTAACCGATAGGGGTGCTCTTTGTGTAATAATCCGTTAGTCAAAAGTGTATCAAATGTGAGTTTAAATTATTTAAGAATTACTAAAAATCCATTAAAAATAGTTATTATGTAGAAATTAAGAAATTGTCTGGAAATTCATCAATTTACTATCTATAAAAAATAATTGTCGTTTGCAAACGATAAAAGACAAACTTTTTTAATAAACAAAGAAACAACATTCTCCAAATTTTTTGGAACATGCATTTCAGTCAAATGCCACCCTGAAAAATCGATAAAAAACACAGATATGCTTCTAACTTTTTTTCCACTCAACATATTGAAGGACGTAAATTAAAAAAAATTGCGAAAAACCGCACGAAAATCGGTCAAGCCATTTTCGAGTTTATGCGAGACTCATAACAGTGATTCATTTATATATATATATATAGATTATATTTAAATTGTTTTCTACATATTTTGCTAATAAATTTACATTTTAACCATACACAAAAAACCTCTGGGTAAAATGTTTTTGAGTCCATTTTAAAAGACGTCTTTTTAAACGTTGTTAATTAATGTAATAACAGGTTTGACAATGTTTTTAAACATATTCCTGTTATAAAATTGTACGACAATTACTACAACTACCATTACGCCATTTCCCCGTAGGCGTAGGCAGAGAGGATGGAGCACCACACACGTCTATAATGGCATACATTTCTAACTTATTCCACATTCATGCATCTTGTCATACATACCCTTCGGTTCTGTCATGGCATGACCAGATTTAAGATTTTGGTTTATCTTGTCATGCCACGTCTTCCTTGGTCGTCCTCGTCACACATTACTGTTAATTCTCGCCATATGTCTTTTTCACCATTCTTTAATTATTATCCATTCAATTAACATGACCAAATAATCTCAAAGACCTATTCTGAATCTTAAAAATTCAACCGGGTTGTGGTCCCGTGGTAGTATTGTTGACTCACAGGCCAAAGATCCGAGGCTCAAATCCCACGCTACCATAACTCGATTTCCATTTTTCTAGCACAAGTTATTTACGGCTTTTAGGAAATGGTCTGAAAATGTGAATATTTGAGAAAATAATAAAAACTCAAGTATTTCCCTTAAAAATTTAAACCTGTCTCATATTTGCACTCGAGCCTGATTTTATTATTTGTAACCCTGCCATACATAATTTGGACGCACATTTGCCTAAGAGATTGCACCTCGATCGCGTTCTTTCTACTTTCATCCTTCGTTTGTTAGTTCCAAGTATCACTTCCATACTTAAGTGTTGGGAATAATTTTCGGTCTTGGATTGCCAGTTGAGCTTCGATTGACATATTTTGATTAGCATTACTGATTTGAAATAAAATGCATAGGCATGATTTAAATCATTAAAAATAAAATGAACTACTTAAATTTTATGATAAATTAAGTGAGGTCAAAAGAATCCAACAAAATATAAACATTCGTTCAGCAACACAAATTAACTGTATTGTCCCATTTGTATCAACCGACTTTGGTAAAAAGCAATACAATATATATTATTGCTCCAAAAATATTTAATGATTTATTGCCAAATATAAAAGACTCAAAATGTAATACAAATTATAAAATAAAAAGAACTGCACATATAAATAGTGTAGCAAATTATTATTTTGAAAAATATATGTAAATCAAAAAACATAGTAGGTACTTTATATAATCGGTAGACATATTATTTATTAACAAATTACAACAGGGATAGAGAAAACCTTAAATAAGGGAATATGGAATTCTAGGCATTTACAGAGCTTATGACCTGTCATTGGCTGGTTTAAGTGGCCACTTTACACACTGTGTAACATTCACCATTTTGCCTATGTTTGAACATCCACATTTCTTCAATTGTTCCATTTGTTGATTTTAGTGAAGTTCAAGAGCTGAAACATTTATTGTTGTGAAGAAATTCATCTGACTGAAGTATTTCACATACTAGGCAACGCCTAAAAACAATTTCCCAATTTTTTAATCTTCTTCTTGGACCAGTTGGTTTCATCATAATATTTGAGTTTGTCCAAATGTTCGTAGACAAAAGACTGGATTTCACCCCCTCGGGAGTCATTAAGATTAATGAATTACAACAGGGATGGAGAATACCTTAAATAAGGGTATATGGAATTCTAGGCATTTACAGTTATATTATATTATTATTTATATTTTAATGTATTTCATTGCTTTATATTTGTTTTTTTTGTAAATTATACTATATTATTTATGTTTAAGTAACATGTATTCTTGGCACACATATATATATATACTTTATATTTGTATAATAACGATTTTTAATTTCTTACGTTTGATTAGCTAGGCATTTATAATTGAGTAGTTTAAGTTTTTCTTTTTTATGTTATTGTTTTTTTAGTGTAGAACTACTTATGCTCTAAAGATAGAATATCTCCATCTTAGAACAGGCTGTGCCATGTTAGATGGAGACTATCATAAACAGAGAACACTCCGTTTTCATTTTACATTAATTAGTTTTATAAAGAATCCCTGTTATTTAGTAAGTATATTATTTTTTTGCAATTAATTTATAAAATAAATAATAAATAAACTGATTCTTTTTAAATATTGGATTTACCTGAGTGTGAACAAAGCATGTACTTGTAAAACATCTTCTCACAAAGAGAACAAGACAAGATTGTACCTAGTATGTTATCACCACGCGCCAACAGGCAAGTCATAACTTTTAGTGTGGACAAGCATAGTTCTAGGCGAAATGTAACTTTTGAGAGCTGAGATAAACGTGATGAAGGTTTTTGCTCGGGCGGACTTCTAGAAACTTCTATTAGCTAGCTTAGAATTTCTAGGCACAAAGGAAAAGGGAAACATTTAACTCGCCGCAATCCATCGAATTTAAGTTGAAAAGAAAATAGTTTTTTTATCAAAAGATAACAGTTTCCTGTAGAAAATTATGTAAAAATGCATTTTTAATAATCACCCTATTAAAAACATTGTGGAATATTTAACTGTTTTGGGTGTTTGTAGCACTGATTTTCTGGACCATTGTTATATTTTTGAGAAATAAATAAAATAATTTTGTCTTTTCAAACGCTTTTTATTGACACAACCAATTAGTTTCGGCAACTACAGGGTTATTTAAAAACTCAGCATACATTTTATTTAAAAAAAAACAGTAGAAATATTAGTAGGTGTAAATAAAAATAGAAAAGAGGGTAATTGTGTTACTGATGGGGTTGGGAAACGGAAAATGTAATTGTGTTTAAGGCAGGGTTAAACTTTATTGGGAAAATATGAAAAATAGGGCATTGACTTAAGTTGAATTACTTATTTATAATATTTAAATTATGTTTGGTGGCTTTTTTTATTTTGAATATTCTCAAATTATTTCGATGATCAGTTTTATAATTAAAATGCAATATTTTGATTCCGTCTTTAAAATTAAAGAAGTGGTTATTTGTCAAAATGTGGTCGGAAAATTCTGATTTTTTTTTATCTCAAAACTAATCTTTTCATTGTTTCTTTAATAAATTGTGTATGTTGAGTTAAAAACACTGAAGAGATAAACGTGGAGTTGTCGAAACAAGTCGATTGTGTCAATAAAAAGTAATTAAAAAAACAAAGTTATTTTATTTATATCTCAAGAATATTGAGCTTACTATAAAAATAAAAATGAAAACGTTTATTTAGATTATTGGTTTATTCACTAAAAAAAAACAATGTGAAATATTAATGTTGATAGTACGTTGATAAAAAAAGATGTTAATGTTTAACGTTAATATTTTCACAAATTCTCTCTTGAAAGAAAATTCTGTCTTAGTCCATCAAAATGCTAGTTAAACTCTTCAGGGGGCTGTGATGTCACACTAGTCTACATACAAAATAAGTCTCTATATATATATCTCTAATTTTATAAAATTTGTATAACTATGCTGGATTTTAGTAAAGAAAATGTTCATAATTCAGACATTCCCAAACTGCCTAAATTCATAGAGAAATAAAATTTACGTAAGTAATAGAAAAATATTTTTTAAAAAAATCTTGACTTGTCTTAAACCAACATATACAGACACAATTATTTATAATCCCTCAAATCATTCAACTGCCCATCAACGTTTCGCATTCCATTCAATAAAACATAATATGTTAATTAACGTTCCACTAGATAATATTAATGAAAAAAAAATACAAAAAAATGATTGCTTATAATAATGGATGTAACGAAAACTTAATCAATAAAATATTAAATCTAAAACAATAACACAAACTCGTAAATAAACATTTATATTCTACTTCAACAATAAATAAAGCTCATCCACTTAAATAATAGAGGCGGATTATTTTATAAATGGCAATTTAACGAAACAATTATCTAACTTCTTGTCATAAAACATTAAACCTGCATTCTACATAACTAATAATATTAAAACATTGCAAAAAGTCACAAAGAGAAGGTCCTTAAATAACATAAATTTGGCATATATACCAAATAAACTGTAATAATTGCGACTCAATCCAATTGAAAAAACTAAAAGATACTTCAATATTTTAGTAAAATGCCTAAATAAAAATATTTTTTCTAAGTTCGCTAAAAATCTGATAGAAACTAATTATAACTTCTATGAAGACACGGGATTAAAAGTTTTTCATATTGAAAAAAAAAACAAATTAGACAACTTGGATATATTAGAAATTAAAAAAGCGATTCATAAAGAAAAAAATAATAAATAACCAAATAAACAATATTTCCTTTCGTCCACTTTTGTCTTGTTTTGAGAGGATCCATTTCACATTACTATCCTTACAAGACAAACAGACTTGATTTATTAGTTCCGTACACAGCATAATACCTACAAAATAAATTATAAAAGAATTCGTTAGTTAAGTATATCTCGATAAAGAAGCTTGTATAGCTTTGAAACCGGTTGATAGAAAAAAAAAGTGGCCAAAAACAAAATTGTTTGGATATATTTTATTTTATAGAAAATATTTATCCACGTTACGCGAATAATGAATATCCGCCAATACAGCAATAAATTTGTATGAGAGAGAGCGCGAAGACAGAACTCATAACAATGAAGACGCATTCGCTGATCTGTGAACGGTGTTTGTGTGAAACAGATTCAGTCGTTTATTGACAGTGATGAGGATGCACGCATATAAAATGAGCGGCGTCTTTATGATTTTTAAAATTAATTTTGTTATAACAGGGTGAAATTACATGTTTATTTTTATAAGTTATATAAAAGTAATTATTAAACAGTATGTCTCCGTATTATTATTTTTTTCGAATGTCTGAGAATTAAAAGATTCCGTATTTCATCATCACCAAGTGCAAATAAATTAGTTACCACAGTCTGTTAAGAGTTGACAATATTAATAACTTTAAAAAACCTGGAAGTGAGTTAAAATGCATTGAAAATTTACGCTTGAAACGACAAAAACAAATTCCTTCGAATTAAATCAATTATGAATAAAGGTGCGGTTAGCAACTGAAATATAATCGGTGAATTAACCACTGACTCTCCTGGTATTTGAGAGCACAATATTAGATTATTCTCCCATTCAAACAGCTGGAATATTTCCAATTAAGCTTGCAAACTGCAATAGGTAATCAGTGTTACGGTGGTCAGTTTCTGTATTACTAAAATAATTGGCAGATAAATAATTTGGATAAGAGAAAATAACATAATATATCTGAGGGAGCCGTCAAAGTCATAAAAGCTCTCCATAGATTTCCGGCGTTTTCGGAAAGTTAGAAACACGAGCTGATGTAATATTATTTCATATAATCAGAGAACATTACATAACTCAGACAACCGAGCTTTCCAAATTAGAACAGAATCTCAAATAATTAACCAAAGCTTAAATTCAATTTAAACAATTACGTATTGTTTGATTGCTTTAAATAATGCAAAATTGTGAAAAGGTTTATAGTTTTTTTATATATTTAAAAGATAATTATTTTCCCTGTATATTATGCTCAATGTCAACTGCAAAACATACATTCTTATAGTTACCATTTTTACTTTATTTTAGTAGGTTTTTAAACTTACCCGTCTCTTCGTCAAGACACTTATTACACCAACAAACAGTTCTCACTATACACCTTCACCATAGTGGTGGTTGTACAAAAATATAAAACCAGCATGCTGATAGGACAAATGCCCTTGTTGACCAACACCAACGGGCAGCATTTTTTAAAAATTTGTATTATGTGGAAGAAATAGTTTACTACTTTAGTGAAGGTGTATAGTGAGAATTGCATATTGATGTTATAAGTGTACTGACGAAGAAAAAACGTCTCGAAACCGGTATACAGAAGAAATTCAGTAATTGGTTATTTGCAATATATACTAACCTTTAATAGCACGATTATTAAAGGTTAGTAAATAAAGATATAAGCTATACCTCCTTATGCTCCCAATGAAATAAGTATCTTTACGGATGGTAGCCTGCTCGACGGCAAAGTGGGAGCGGCATTGGCTCCTTTTGAGAGTGATAAAAAATTACCAGGCAGAACATTTAAATAAGATGATTTCTCTTCAGTTTTTAAGGTTGAACTACTTGCAAAACGAAAAGCTCTCGAATGGTTATTAAAAAAACCACCAGAGAGATGGGTTATTGCAAAAAAATTATCAGGTTATCGTTCGGGCGTTGAAGCTATAACTGATACTTGGTCGGTAAATCTATTAATTGTAAATATTCAGAATAAAATTAAGTATCTAAAAATAAGAGGGATGATCACTCAAATATGCTGGATAAAAGGACATGCTGGTATCGTAGAAAATGAGAGAGCGGATGAACGAGCAAGAGCCGCAACTTGTGAAAGAA
Source organism: Micrasema longulum (assembly GCF_059751315.1). Lineage (NCBI taxonomy): Eukaryota > Metazoa > Arthropoda > Insecta > Trichoptera > Brachycentridae > Micrasema > Micrasema longulum. The sequence goes on from NW_028279664.1 coordinate 52,090, forward strand.
CGGTACCTTTCTTCTCAGAATTTCCCCTTAGCTTTGCTAAACGCTGTATAAAACAAAATACGCAGCAGCGTTGGAAGGATCATTACCACGCTTTTTCTACAGGTAAAACCACTAAAATGTTTTTTCCAATGCTGGCTGATGCAGCAAACTTCCATCATCATCACTAAAGTACTTTCAAAACGACCCAAATTTTTACCGGACACGGAGCTTTGAGAAGTTATCTATATAGGTTTAAATTAAGGAATGACGACTATTGTCCATGCGATGATATTTCTTCACAGAGTATCAATTTTCTGCTATTTCAGTGCCCATTTTTTAGTTAACAACGCCACAATCTTGAAGCAGACTGCAGGAAAGATGGAATATCTTGAACTGATATCCACACTGTAGTAATAATCACACGCCATTTTTCTTGAACTTTGCAACAATGGTGATTGGACTCATAAAGGTAATAAACCATTTCCAAGACAAACAAAACTGATTTTTTCAGATTACCTTAGCCTTGTACATAACACGTAAGGCTACTTAATACAAGGGTCCAAATATATATCTAAAAAAAAAATAAAAAAATAACACGATCGATCACAAAGTGAATGTTATAAATATTGATCTGTTAAGTGAGTTTTGTGCGGAATAGTTAACTGTGCCCTTATTCAACTTCTTGGAATTTTCCTAGACTCAAACAAACACAAAAATTATATTACGAGATGAGATATTAATTAAAAACATAAAATGCCCTTTCAATCCATCAAAAGAACGTTCGTCATTTTGTGTCCAGTTATTATTAATTTCAACAATGGTCCTAATTTGTTTTCCCGTGTATTTTTAAATTGTGTTATTTTTGTCTGGTGTCGTTCTGTTTTTGGTACGAATTAGTTCTTTGGGCGTATAAATGAGAGGGTAATGAATGCCCCGAGTAGAATTTAACAATCAAACATTGGGTATTGGATTGGGGCTTTCGCGAAGCTCTAAAAGCAGTAATGCCTTCAATTATTCAACAAAGACAAAAGCGCTCGGTAATAATCGAAACGGCTATAGGGCGCGAGGGTACAATTTCATTTGTGTTCCACAATGCGTCCCAAGACCAACAATAATACAACCAAGGTCATGGTGCTACAAACATTTTGTAATCATAGTCAGAGGTTTTTACTTACACACATTATATTATGTTTCTACTATTACGAGTAACGTTTCACAATAATCGTTTCATTGTTACATAAACTTTTTCGCGGAATAAAATATTATACGTATTTAAGGTTTAAAAGAAACAAATACTTACTACTCGCGTAGTAAATAAAATTATGAAGATTTCGATGGTAGCCACAAAACTTTGGTTATGTACAGAATATAAAATACTTTACCAGTTAAATGATGTGTTTAGATCAATGCCCAAAAATTTGTATCTGTGACGGTCTAATTGTACCAAAATTTAAAAACATGAGGATGGTAAATATTACTTTTTACTTTTTCAAAATTAAGTATGCTGTAAAATGAGAAAAAAAAAGGTGATAACTCAGTGGACTGACAAATATTTTTAAATCTTTATATATATATAATTCCTCTGTACGTGTGATGTCACTGAACTCCTTCTAAGCGGCTTAACCGATTTACGTTCGGCTTTCAAATAAATGTAGATCTTTGCGCTATGCGTATTCATAGATATCAAAATCTTTAATCAAATGTGTTATAAAGAAGTGAGGAGTATAAATAATTTATTAACTTTTTATTATGATATTAACTTTTTTTTGCACCACAATAGGCCAGGAGGCCCAATTACAGTGGTGAATTACATTACAGAACACCCAGGCTTGAGAAAAATCACATTTTTATTTTTGTGTTCTCACCGACCTTTATTCATCGATCTACCAGGGTTAACTTACATAGAAGATAATGCGTACGCTAAAAATTGGGAAGATTTTTTTTTTTTAATGTCAAAAAAGTTTAAATTTGAATGTTAACAAATAGCATTCGTTTTTTGTGAATCTTGATCAGATTCTTTCCTAAAATTCCTTTTTATTTGTTCTTTTTTTTTTCTTTCTATTTCATTTTATTGGATTTTTGGTAATACTTAAATATTATTAACTGACATGACTGTATTGACATACCTTTTTGAAAATTCATGAATAAAGTGCACCCCGGTTTTCGTTTTTTATTTTTTTATTTATTAGGGCCTTCTACCAAAACCTTGGCCAAAAGCAAGTGACATTAATTTACAATGTACATAAGAACAACACAAATAACAATATAGACACAAACAATAAACAGGTGAGAAGAACTGAGTTTCACATTAATTTGCAAAAAAAATATATATTTGAAAATGAATTATTTTATGTTTTGGAATTCAACCGTAAAAGAGTACCAAGGTACCTACTAAAATTCAATCATAAACAAGTACCCAGGTACCTACTTATCAATGAAAAGTCTTATTCCAAGGTAATAGCAGGCAAACCAATGTTCGGGCAGGACAACATCTGTCGGGTCCGCTAGTATTGAATAAAATGTAAACTAACAATTTTTTTTGTACTGATGTTATTCTTTTCTTTATTAACCCAACACGTTAATACAATTACATTTGTTAAAATTTGATAAGGTATCCAAAAATAAAATAGTTTTATTGGATTTAATTCTACTTTTAAAAAAAATATATGTATGAGTGTATGTATTGTGACGCGTTTCATCTTGTTAGGACATTATCCACCTCTACTCTCATACACGTGTTTTTAACAACGTTTGTTAATGAATGTTTTTTTTTTCGGTTTTCGAAAACATTTTTTTAGTAGGTGAATTGAATTAAGTGGTATGTATTATGTTTAAGCGTAAGTTTAATGTTTAGAAACCTACCCAGCAGTTGTAGGAAGTTACACTGTTCTCTTTTCCGTTATTTATTCAACGTAGAAGCATTATTTTAGGGTCCCTTATTAGCAGGAAACTAATCCCATAATCCTTCAGTACGTCAAATGTTTTATAATCCAACGAAAGCTGCGGATGTTTACAAAGCAGAGTTCTTAAAAGCAAGAACATGGGTTATCTACCTTTTACAATAAAAATACCCCAAATTTAAAAACTTACTTAGATTATCATTATTTTTATTTTTTTATAATTTACTCGTATTTTATTAGTTTTTTACAAATATTCCAAAAAAATAAGTTGAAACATGATCACAACACTAGAACCGAAATTTTTCTGTAATTCTAATAGCACATAACATAGAAGCAGAAAACTAATATAATTATGTGTGTGCGATGTTTATGTTCATGTATGTGCATATGCGTGATTATAATAGAGCATAAATAAAATATGAGTACAGATAAAATATAAAATTGAATGAATTTTAAAATGCTTCCGAAATGACATGAAATTATTTGCACGTTTTTTTGTTAGGTTTTGCATTAAATTTTGTTAATTTATTTATTTTTTAATGCATGTAGATCCATTGTGCACGTTTTTTTGCTAAAATTTTCACGCACCTAAAAATTTTCGACGGAAAAATCACACCATATTATAAAATCTCACTCCCTATTATGAATTCGCAATTTAATATTTTAACTGGGATAAATATAAAGAATAATGAAAATGGTAAAAATTGTAAAGGGCACGAATGTATACCGTTATACCAAATGAAAAACAGTACTGTAATGACGAGATGCTGTTTACCGTTTTTTTTAACGAGATGCCGGATTAGCTAAGAGAGGCCAGGAGGGAATTTCAGCTTCAAATTGTGTTTACGTTTATTTGTGCTAAGATTGTAAGATAAAACAGAATCGTAGTATGTAAGGTTACCTTTTAGTTTAAGTGTTTATATAATTATAAATCACAAGTAATAAAATATAATTTGGTTGTTTATCAAACGATTATTTATTTAAAATCTTATTTTAAAACCTTGAATGCACAGACCGTAAGAATTTATAAATTAATAATCACGGGACATATACAATTCTAGAAAAATAATAAACATTTTCTAATCACTTACTTGAAACTGAACACAACTTTAATTTAAACTCCGTAGAAGCCCGAATTCTACATGATATTCTAAAAATTAAAAAAAAAAAAACAATTAAAAACTACACTAAATACGTTAATATCTTAAACGACAAGTTTTTTAATGTGTCTTTTCTCCATACTTCTAAAAGTGTTCATCCAACAAAAGTTAGTAAACTCCTACGTACAGTATTTTGACGCTCGTAAGGAAAAAAATTCCAAGCGATATGTAGCAACCTTACAGAAGAGTCAATTAAAGTTTTTTTAAATTAACAAAAAAATCTCGTACAAACGGCATTATTCCTACATAATTATAAAAAAAAAAAAAAAAATTTTTTCAAAATCAAAAAAAAACATTCATTGGTTCTTTCGTAAAATTGCTACATGTCGCTTGGGAACTTTTACTTTCGGTCGTCAATTTTTAGAATTTTACTAATACCACTTTAATAACATACTTAGCTAAAATTGTGCCATTTGAAAAATCTTGTAATAATATTTGACACAAAACCAGTCAAAATCAAAATATTCAATTTGAAGTAATTCTGTCTTTCCACATTTTTTTTGTTTTCATTGTTTTTGAATACGCCAATTATTACAATGGTAACGTTACTGTTATTTTATACGAGCAACTCGACGTCTGATAAATTTTCTACAATGATTAATGCTACCTTTATTTCAAATTACCGGAAAACGAGACGTTTCGCAACCTACAAGACAAACGCCACGTATCACAATACAGCGCCAGTTCGCAATGTTTGTTAGAAGCGCACTTGGCGAGCATGACGTGTGACGACAAAGTGACGAGATGCCAACTTTTAGTCGTTTCGTATGTACTCGTTTTTAAACACGAAAATTATGAATGAAAACTTGTTTTTTTTTTACGTTGGTTTTTATACCATTAGTATCGTACAAACTTAATATAAATATTAAATATATTTTTAACTTTTTTACCAACTTGTGAAAATACCAAATTATTTACTAAAAATACATTACGAAAAACACTTCAAACTAATTTCACTGCCTATATACACGAATAGTAAACTTATTGAAAACCAAATCCGGAGGCTTATTCTGTCACAATTTCGTTTCGTAAGTTCATTTGTTCGTCATATATTAATCTTACTCTAACGCAATCAAAATTGAATTTTACTCTCGTTCCCTCTCATACGGTTCTAATTAATTTGCGAAACAAATTAGTACACAAAATAAGGCCACAGTGCAGTGTAAAAATACCGCGAAAGCGAGAAAAACAGCTATTGGTCCATAAAAATTTAAAATGTCAACCTGTCAATTATAAACGTTTTTATTATATTATTATTAATAAAGTTACAATAAACTTTCACTAAGCGCTTTCACTTGCCAACTTAAATGATTTAATAATAAATGTTCTGAAGATATATTTTTTTCTCATGTATTTAAAATCCTCTTCACCAAACTCAAATATTTTACACATCCCTCAACGATTCACATAAATCTTTCAAATCAATGGTACGTGAATATCTTTGAACAAGTTTTGTTTTGTTACACAATCGTGGTCAAAGGATTGCTTACGTCTCTATAGATTTGACGGCAGGGGGTACCGTAGGAAAAATATCTGAATAGATTCAATCTATATCATATATTTTCGTACAATCGAGTGAAAGCTTAGCATCTTGGCACGCATTCCAGAATGACCTTTATGGAAATCACCCCTTAGACCAAAAACTGGGATCAAAAGGCTTCGGGTTAACCCAATTTCTTATTTTTTACACAGATTTTGGAATTGGGGTGCATCGGCTAGCTTCCAGAAAATGAACAAAAACTTAAAAAAGTATTTTGAGCGCTTACTGATCTTTGTAAAACAAATACTGGATTCAACCATCTAGGAAGTATATCAAGATCGTCAGATACTTCAACAGTGATGGATAACCTTTTAGGGAGCAGAATAAAGACGTTTAGGCTAAGTAATAAAAGCGTATGTTTAAAAAATCTTCTATTTATTTTTTTTATAGATTTGGAGATACTTAGAAATATAAAATAGTCGGAAAAAATAAATAAAAATTTTCAGGCGTTCATTTAGCTGGTTTAATAAATCTTTGAAATTTCACTCACATAAATAAAAATAATATCAGAGCTCAACAATTTTTTGATTCCATCCAAATTTTTGTATACAAGAACTGGATTCAACCTCCTTGGGTAATATTAAATATGAAAATATGTTTTAATGCAATGGGAGTCATCTTTGTTGTAATAAATTAATGTTTTTAATTTCCCAAAAATCAACAAATACAAAAATTGAAAGGGTGTGGATGTTTAAACATAAGCAAAAAGGTGAACCAATCTGTGGTTGATATTTTATAGTTACCAAACTGAAATGGTTCTTTGATATAATATATCATTTGTTACAAAACTTTACAGTCACAATGGAGATACTAAGTTTATCCTAACAATATATGAGATGCTTTAAGAGAGATTTTTGTACGATATACCTTGCCAGTTATGCGGGTAGGCAAATAATTGTAGATCTGACATTGCTAATAATTCGATTCCAACATACATTCTTGTTTACCATGAAAGCAGCGCACAATGTTTGCATAAAAAAAACAAAATGGCGAATCCTTCTTAAAGTTTTTCACATACAAAGGAATGAAAAAATATCAATATTGTTATAAAAAAAAATATTCAACTGTTTATCTATTAGAATATCTTCTTATATTGATTTTAATAATTAATCGTGTGATTTAACACCTTTAATTTTACGCCTTCGTATATTTCTCTCTCAAAAAATATTCACAGGTCGCAGTGACGTCAGCTGCCTGCAAAGCACTGACCCCCATTACTAAGAATAAGATTTCACACTTCATTTCACAGTTTCATCACTTTTACTTCACAAAAATCAACATATTAATGAATTGTGTGAAATTCGTTTATTTTAACGCATGTTGAACGGTAAATGTTACACTATGTTAATGATCACTTAACCCAGGTAAGAAGAGATCATAAACCCTGCACATACCTTGACTTTCATATTTCCTTACTTGAAATCCCTCATCGTTAGAATTTCTGAGAGCAAATTTTGTTTTTATACCCCAATATCAAGAAAATGTAGATTATTAGTCAATTGGTCACATAACTTAGAATTTTTTTGGATATATCTTCCGGCTTTTCGTAGATTTCTTCGCCACTAAAACAGTGTGGGATGAATATGAATTGGCATGGTTTGGCTCAAAGTCTTATATGTTTATCGTGTTTATGAATATATTGTATACTATCATTTTAATGCCCTTGTTTGTCTTTGCTACACAGTTTTATGTTTTTTTTTCTTCCTTTTTTTGTTAATATGTTTCTTCATGTAACTGTTGTTATTGGCTCAGGCTTTATACTTATATAAAATAAATAAATAAATAATGGGAAATAAATTTAAATAAGTGTTTGTTTGATTAAACATATGGTTTCAAAAGGTTAAAGAGACTTAAATGGGCTTATTTATAGGTGATTTGATGAACTGTTGATCCCAAGGAAAGTTATTACCGGTGTGGTTATTTAATTAAGTATTCCGTTTATCCAGAGCTCTATTGAATTATTAATCATGATTACATAATAATTATTGCAAAATATTGAAAGGGAAATTCCAACTTTAATCCTAAGATTAACTTATGGTCTTATCGTCTTGTTCATTGCTGAGCGTCGTGATCTGATGGAATGTCGGACACTAGGTTTATGAAACGCCTTTTTTTTGTCCGTCAGTAATTTTTCACAGAAACGTGTTTTGATTTTATCACTTGGGTTCTCAAAAAGTCAATATATCTTCCGGCAGGGGCCTCGTTATTTGGTTTTTCTTCTGAATTGCCAAAAATTTCGCCATACTGTGTACATTTGTGTTCAATTACAACCCAATCTCTTGGCTTCAAACATACCACAATCATGTAGAAGGACTTCCTATGAGATAAGTCGATAGCAACAGCAGAATTATAATCTCCTACTTTACTATTAAAGAGCATTTACGCATGGATAAATCAATATTGTCAGTCCCAAGACCAACAATTGTCCATGTACAAACAGCAATTTGTTGGACAAAACATTGTTCTGAGGCATTTTCAAGGAGATAGACGGGAGGCTATCTCTACGGAACAATGATTACAACCCCTCCGCACGCGGGTACAGTGTCCTCGTGTGAACGCGCATGAACTGGACCTAATAAATATTAAACATAAAACTCGCCGCCGTGTATTCATTTTCGCAGCGCTTACGTGTAAACTGCGGCAGAATTTTCGCATTGTCTCAACGTTACGTTCTGGGCGATCAAGGCTGTTCACGGAGCTAGAATAAGACAATATTGTCCTATCTGATTTATTGTCCCGTATAAACATGATTTTTTCTGGAAGCATTTGCAAACCTGACAGTATTTTATTAAGGACCTTGTTAGTTCCATTATTTGGTCGGTTCATTTTGTAGGAGACCTTTTTTAGCTTACTCTCAACTGTCTAATCACAGGTAACTACCAGTATTTTGAGACTCCTCGCTTCTTCTTGTAATATGTTTGAAATAAGGTGCGGTAAAGGATTTTTCGGCTATGGACAGTTCTTACAGACGTTTGTGCAACTTAAAGTCAATGAAATCCATAATATTCGTATCCAGCACCACATTTTAAACACATTGTTTTTCTTTGTGGCCCAATTTCTGCACCATTCAATGGAATGAAAAACACCAGAGGTTTCACTAGACGCGCTTATAACTTAGGCTTGTAGGATTTTGACAGTTATAGTTTGAGGAGTTCCTACACCAGTTAAATATGACAGAGGAAACTATTTTGATGTTCAATGTGTATTTGTTAAATGATGAATAAAATACAGGACACTTGAATTGAATCGAACTGGATTATATGACAAGGTGAACACCGAATACTGAACTACGCGTTACCACGCCCAGTGTTCCTTTTATAGGTCGTGTTCTTTTGTTCTGGTTGTCTCTATTGCAGGGATGAAGTTGATGTTCTTTAGAGCGTTGCACAGGCTTTTTCATCTGATGTTCTTATTACGAATCAAAGACGCGTGTATTTTGTTGAACATAAAATACTAGGTTCATTTCATTGGTCAACCCTCTACTAGATTTCTGGTACAATAATTTAACGCGTGTATGTCAACAATCTATGGACATTGTACCCACACACTCTTCAAGTCTTTATTAGTTATTTAGACACATAACATTTAAACATGCTAATTGTATGGAACTCGATTAAGCAAGGACTCTGAGATATTTCAGTGTAAAAACATACGCCTGGAAAAAAACTTACTTCTACGAAATTCTAAGATGTAATATTTCCCCTAAAACCATTTACCGGTTGAATAAATTTACATATTGGTAAAGTTAAAAATAAAGTAATTTTTGCAAATGTATAAATAAAAAAAGGTGAAAATGTTTTTGGTAATGAACATTAAGAATTGTCAAAAAAAAGCGTGATGCATTAACCATTTATAAGGCAAGACTCTAGGGAGCTGTAAAATATTTTTTTTAATACTTTGCATGGATTTATACATTATTATATTCAATTAAATAGTTTCTTTTTCTTTTGGAAAAGAAAATACTCGATAGTAAAACGTATTACCAGAGAACGTTTAAAGAAGCAAAATATCACTAAATACTTATTCCCACTTTATTTCCATGAGTTTTTAAAACTAAAAATTATGGTTGTGTTTTGAAAAATCTCTCAAATAAGAAAGCTAAAAAATTAAACATGAAAACGGAGACATTTTCATTTTCCAATAAAAAATAATATTGAATTTAATAAAAAAATAATCTCAATTTTTCTCCAGCGGAGTTATTTTATAAATAACATCTTCGCGACTCAGGTAAAATAAAATGTTTAAATACAAAAGTTATAACAAATGAAAAATATTTATGTAATAACCGTTATTTGCTAAATTATTTACAAAGTAATGGCCATTTCATTGATTTAAAAAAGATATAGCTTAACTTATAAACCAGACACTGAAAAGACAATTTTTATCAATTAAGAACGTTTTCAGCTCTTTCTAAAGGTTTACACTCTTTTACTTCACTAAAATCAACAGAATCATTAATAATATAATCGAATAAACGTTCAAATATGTAAGTTTTAATACTATTTAAATGTTATTTGTGTTTTTTTTGTACTTTTTTTAGCTTGTATACATAATTTCAATACGTTTTTGATAAAAAAAAAAATTAACCTGTATTGGGTGTGCGCATATTTTGTTAATTAAAAAAAATGATTTTATTTTGTACTAGTTCAGTATGTATATATACATACATGTAATTTTTAAACTTTTTCAATTTTCTTTCCCAGATTGCATAATGTTAAACATTATTTTGAATTTATTTCCATGCCTAGTATTCTGTTTATTTTGTTATTTTTAAGTATTTTTCATACCCTTTTTAATTTGTAGTATATCATAATTTTAATTTTTCTGCTTTTGTAAATAATATTATAGTTTAAAATATAAAAACGTTTTTAAATAAATTTGTTATCTGTATGTCCCTAAATGAGTTTTTTTTTAAAAAACTCCTTGGGAATATTGTATATAATTATGTATAATATGTTTTCAATTTAATAAAAAAAATATATAAATATGCAAAATGGTTAATTTTTTACAGTTTGTAAAGTGCCTACTTAAAACATTCAATGAGAAGTCATAAGCCCTGTAAATGCCTCAACTTTCATATTCCCTTCTAAAAAATGTTCTCCATTTGTTGTAATTTGTGAATTAAAAAATTATAAAATATGTATTTTTTATTATACTATAACTGAAGAAAATTCAATTACTTTCATTTTTTGTCTCCAATTAACTAATAAAATACAAAAAAACACAGTCTAAGGCACAAGCTGTCAAAAACGTCACTAAGATTGAATAAATGCACACTGATATAACGTTATTAAGACTTTCTATTAATTTATGAACTTAATTTTCTTAGAAAAAAATAAAATCCAACCGCCGTAAAATACAAAAAGTGGCAAGCTCGTATACCAGAGAGCGTTTGTAAAATCAAGAATTGGCAATAAATATTATTTTTTCACATTTTTTTATGAAATATGATCCTTATAGCAAGTACTAAAACGTATTACCAAATATTGTTTATGTGTGAAAAAGAATATTATTTGCGGTTTGCGACACAAATTTCTACGCAAAATTTAAATTAATTTTCATCAATATGCTAGCCGTGTTTATATTAGCTATTAATTGAGTGAAGTTAAGCACCGTGTTAGCATGCGTAACTCGTTTCCTTTTATCCACTTCGCAGGATGATCAGGAGAAATAAAATAGAAACATCAGAGGGAAAATGCTACCCTGGGTAGGCTTGATTCTACTGCCTGGCACGTTCGCAAACATAAATTAGACCAATAAAGCTATTTCCTTCGGATGGCCGACAGGCTCAATCAATCTACCATCGGGAATCTATCTCCAGTTTGTTGTACATACAAAATACATTTACACATATTTAGTAGCGCGTAAAATAAATTTGAATAAAGATATTATAACTTTTTCTTTTCCTTTAGGGAAGTAAGTACTATTATAGAAAATGGACACTAAATCTAATTGTAAAAAAATAAGTAAACGTAAGAATTTATCTTCACCATAAAATAAACAACGATTTTTGTTTGTTTTTTCCAATAATTATCGCATTACATTTATTTTTATTTGACCGTCAAATTCGAATGTCTAATTACTGTTGCATGTAGCTTTAACTCAGTAAGCACAATCCGAGACTTTGGAATGCCTTTTGACTCACGTTTAAAATTTTCCAATCATTTCAATATTGTTAAAGAGAACTCTTTAAAAATGTTGGGTTTCATACACAGAATATCTAAGACATCGAAAAATCGGTAAATGGTTATAAACAATTATTTATTAACATTTCCGTGGCTTGAATCTAAAAAAGCCAATCGTAATATTTACAGGATAGTAATTATTTAAGCATTAAAAAAAAACATAACCGCACATGTATGTGTATACACAATAGTTGAAAATACAATATTTTTTATTGACATCAGCCCTCTACAAAATGGTGGCACGATAAAAATTCATCTGACATTGGCCCTTTTAGATACAAGCCACAAATTTAAAACAATATTTTACTTTTGAATATGTCAAAGCACTGAAGTCCGTACACTGAAGTCCGGAAACAGATCAACAAAGCTTTAACTGTATCGAGGTGTCTGAAGAATGTAATATGGAGAAATAAAGATATGCGTAACAATAGCAAGGTTAGAATATGCAAGACATGTGTAAGACCCATCATGACGTATACTATGGAAGCGCGGGCTGACATTGTTTGTACCAAAGGGCTTCTCAGAACTGCTGAAACGAAGGTCTTAAGGGCCATTGCCGGTAAAATACTCCGTGACCGAGTCCGTAATATTATAATTAGAAATACTTGTGAAATAAAGGATATCGTGCGATAAAGCAAATCCAGATAAAGATACTGAAGGAACTATGTGGACAAAATGAGCAGCAACAGACTTGTGCACACTACAGCCGATTAAATCCCATCTGGACAATTTTCGCCTGGAAGACCACTCTAGAGATGTAGGAGCAGTTAGATTTTATCGTCTCAGGAGAACAATTAGTTATTTTTTAACACAGATCTTAGGATCTCTTAAAATATGAAGAAGAAGATATATTAAAGCATGCTTATTCCTTGAGGAAAATTATTATTTTTTATAATCCGCAATGTTATTTCTCAAGTAAACAATATTTAAGCCGCTTGACTTCTTACTGGGAATGCTTGTCTACTGTATTGAGGAAAAAATACGAAATTTTTATTCGCCTACGTATTTTTTCCGCTTGATGCGTGGTATTACGATCAACTTATGTGTAATGGAGGGAATTTTTCTGTATGTTCCTAGTGTTAATCTTAAGCATCGCCATCGGCGGCATAAGCTGTTTTATCTTCCAGCTTGCAGAACCAGCTGGACAATGGTAACACCAGTAGGAAAATTAATATATTAACTCAACCTTTTACTTCTCAGAAATCGACATATTAAATTATTTTATGGTACGAAAAGTTCGTTGAGAATAACTTCTTATTACTATTTTTTTATTTAACTATGCTTTTAATTTAAAATGACAATTTTTCTCGTGTTATGCATGATTCGAAACGTATATTTTGTGATGTATGTAAATAAAATTGTCGAATAAAAAAATAAAGTCTATCGAAATAAATAAATAAAATAGTACAACGACTATACAGCAGTTCAGTTGATTATGTATCTTCATTATATTTGAATTTGTTACTGGGTGCCAAATGTTGGAAAATCATTTGCCAAAATTAATAATCTTACACCTGAAGTTCTTTGATAGACCATCCAAGTGATAAAGGTATAAAAAAATAAAGCGAATGTAACAGCATCGTTTTTGTTTATTATTGATGTTTATTATTTATTTATGTTTTAATCAATTTGACTCAAGGTAGAGGTCCGATAAAGCTAAAAAATAATCTAATTAATAAAAGATTGTTTAAAATACTAAGTATTAAAGAAGTTACCAATAAAGAATCGGTATTTATTTATTAATTTATTTCACATAAAACATCATATTTTTTCTTTTCTATATGAACACCTCACCGGGTATTGGTGTCAAAGAATAAAAATGAAGAGAAAACACTGCTGTGTCTTTGCTACAACAACACCTCCACAGTCCACATAGCTATCTGAGGTTTCTATGTTGTGCAATTGTGTGTTTGTTTTTTTATACCCGTTGTAACGAGTCACAATTGTTTCCTGAACACGACCACAAGTATAAGAAAATATGGCGTTGGATTTTTGAGATTTTGTCTATATTGCCGTGCGCGAGACCGGTTTTTTGTGCAAGATGGTCATGCAACTAATCTTTATATATATAATTCCTGTGTACGTGTGATGTCACCGAACTCCGGTTTAACCGATTTACGTGCGGTTTTCAGAGAAATATAGATCTTTGCGCTGTGCGTGTTCTTAGATATTGAAATTTTCAATCCAATATGTAAAAAATAAGTAAGGAGCATAAATGTTTTATTTATCGATCCACTATGGTTGCACTCGAGGAGAATGCATTTACAGAAAAGTGGAAAGATGTTGTTTTTGGTGTATAAAAAAGTTTGTTTTTGACTGTGACACAGTTTTCCCTGAAGATGGCTCCTGCAATGGTAGCCGAAACGTCGGATCAAATCCAACATACACGGTATCACCCAAAAAAGATACATAATATTGATAACAGTGACCGTGAAAACCTTCGCACCTATTTGTTTTTGAATGTTTACAAACAATATTGGTTTTTTGTGGATCTCAATAAGATTTTTTCCTTAAATTTCTTATAATTTCCACCCATTTATTTATTTTTACTGGATTTTTAGTGATATTTAAATAATATTCAATTCAATTTATTTAAAAAAATCATATTCTTACATAAGTACACCCCTCTGTTGGTGACAAGACCGGAGTTTGACGTTTGCAAAAAGAATGCCATATTTGAAAAACTATTTATTTTATGTTTTGGAATTCAACCATAAACATGTATCTAGGTACCTACTTAAATCTAATATTCGGATATAAACAATTTTTAGTTTTGGAATTTAATCACAAACGAGAACCTTGGTACCTAATTATCAATGAAAAGTTTTTTTCCAAGCTTATAGCAAGCAAACCAACGTTTGGGCAGGACAACGTCTGTCGGGTCCGCTAGTGTAATAATATAATCTCGAACAAATTGTAAAATGAGCTTCAGTGATTATCACTCATTTTTTTCATGAATACTAAATTTTACGACCGCATAGCGCGGAGCATGTGATTATGATAATGACTTTTAATTGTATTTTGAACAACTAATCACATGTTTGGCACAATAAGGAGTATTTTTGTAACTCATTTTGTAAAACCTTGAATCTAAAAATCAAACGTATGCTTGATATACAAAATGATGCATTGATACTGCGATGAAAGCCTCACACTCTTCAGAAGATCATTTGTCAAGACCACAGGAAGGATTTTCAGCTTTACAAACAATGGAACTGCAATGTCGAGTTCAAGATGCCATGAGTTACGATGTGTCTAGGAAATTCTAATTTCAAAATTGAGTTTTTTTTTGTCATCCAACCTTTCTTAGTAAAATTTTTTTTTTTACTTTTCATAAAGAAACCTGTTAAGGTTAAAAATTTCACTTGTTTTTGATAATCTTAGGATATCAATAATTCAATAATGAAATATTCCTTTATTCATATAATTTAATGCATTAGTATAATAGAACATGCTTATGATTAAGATGATGTTTTATTAACAGTTTCATGAACTTTTGACATAAATAAAATAAAACCAGTGAAAAAAAAACACAATCAAAAATAGCATAATATTTAAAAAGACAATAAAAAAAATCATCGGAAAAAGTTTTACACAAAAAAAAAAAAAAATGCCATTTACAGACATAAATATTAATCTTTTTAAAAGAAAGGTAAATTAAAGAAAAAAAACAGTTTTAAAAAAGAGAATGAAAAAAAAAGGTTCTTTAAAAGAGAAGTTCAAAAGTTTACATTACGGTTTATATAAAAATTAAAATTGAACAAAAATTCATTTTAAAAATAATCAAAAACGTGGTATAAAATAAATCTAAATCATCACTGTATTGGTTTGTAAGTCGCTGCTTGCAAATAATTGTTGAATTCGATGAATAATTAGTACCATGATCATGACTACAAAGCCAAAAAAATGGTCGTTTTGGTCTTTGTGTAAAATAAAGTTTATTAATGTTTTGATGGTAATGTGGTTTTAATTTCATAAGATTTCCTGACCATATTTTTTTTACTTTCAAATTGTATCTTAAAACATTACTTCAACCCATAACTTCTGTAATTTGATTTTTCAATAGTATTTTATGGGTTTGTGGGCTTTTGTCTGTTATACCACTGAGTCAGTCATAGAATATGTGACAGGAAGGTTATACAAACAGTAACCAAGATTCGAAAAATTAAATAGTTGAGTTTTTTTTCTGTACGTAATTATTTTCTTTTTAAAATGACATAATTGCTATTACACATCCCTTTACATCATATTATTGCATTGCATCTTGTATTTCTTATTCAATTAATTATCTAATATTTAACTAGTGAGGTTTTTTCATTTCTAATACCTTTGTCATTTTATTTTGAAACCCAGCTCCAAAAATAACTTTATTTTAAAAATAAAATAAAATAATTGTATGAATCTTCCGGAGATCAAGTATAATAATCAAACAAGTTAACCGAAACACCACGAAACGGACAAAGATATCCATTAGAGAATAGTTTTTTTTTTAAATTACATATTATGGCAAATATCAATCCCTATAACTAAGCAGTTATGCTTTTAAAACCAGTGTAAGGGAGTCTTGCGCCGTCCAATTAAATAGATTTAGGAAAAGGTTTTTCAAAATCACAATTATTTGGACATTTACAGGACTTATGACCTGTCATTGGCTGGTTTGAGTGACCAGTTTAAACACTGTGTAACATTTGCCATTTTGCCTATGTGTGAATATCCATATTTCTTCTAAATAGGCAAATATTTTCAAACATAGGCAAAATGGTTAATGTTTCACAGTGTGTAAAGCAGCCACTCAAATCAGCCAATAAAAGGTCATAAGCCCTGTAAATGTCTAGACTTTCATATTTCTTTCTCAAAAATGTTTTCCATCTCTGTTGTAATTTGTTAATGACTCCTGAGGGGGTAAGATCCCGTCTTTTGTTTACAGACTCTAGACAGACTCAAAATATAGACTTTAGACACACTCAAAATATAGACTTTAGACAGACTCAAAATATTGTAATAGAAGGATTAAAAATAAAAAGTTTGGTTTTCCCACATTTCGTGAAGGTTAACAAAATGAGCTAAATTTTTCTATTTCTCATAATTATTTATTTATGTATTTACAAAAGTTACCATATTTTGCTATGAATACAAAATAAAGAAAAAAACAATTTCATTACATTCATAATTGATCATCACATGCTAAATGTTGTAGACATGTTAAATTTAATGGTTTGATATAGCATTCTCATTGTAAAAAATCACCTTGTGTCGGTTGAATAAACTGTAATCTTCAATTCATTTCTTTAAATGAATCTTGAAATACAGTTAATTTTTGTATAAATAAATTGTCACTAAGATTTAAATTAGCAAAAAATAATGGCATATTTTGGTAGGTTAACTAAAAAAAATGGGGTTGAAAAAGTAAAATAACGATAACGGCAATTTGGCACGCAAATTATTGGCAATAATACAGTGAAAGGGAAGAAAATAACAAAATCACAGTCACAATATTTAAAGCAACCGGAAGTAGAATAATAAAACAGCTAAGAATGGTTATTTCTTCGCAAAATGAAATTTTTTGCTTTTTCAAAAGGTCTATTCTTCATCAATAAAATTAAATCTTCTTAAATAATAAAAAGTTAACTGCTGACTTTTTATCAAAAAAATCTATTTTATTTCTTGACAGACATTCAGACATTAATTTTTGAGAAGGGAATATTGATGTCCAGGCTTTTTTATTTTTCACAAAATCTCAAAAATTGTAAATGTGTAAAGTTGTCACTCAAACCAGACAGTGAAACGTCAAAAATCCTGTTAACGGCTTTTTACTTTCTATATTGCAGAATAGTTTTATGTTATGATTTTAGTTACTTACTAAGTCTAGAGACTTTTCGGTGGAACACAATTATTTTAGAGAGTGTGTTGGTTTTGCACAAATACGTATAATTTATGTTTAGTAATAAAAGTTTTTTAAAAGGTACTAAACAAGCATTCTTTCAGCTTATTTTTTTATTTGAAGATTTTCTGTGTGAATAATTGTTTTCGGGAGATAATTCAACAATCTTGGAATAACGTAATAAAATGTTGGTTCCCTAATGTAATTTGTTATTTGGAGAATAATTAAACTTTCTCAAAAACGTCCTCCATCTCTATTGAAATATATTATGTCATTCATAATAACCCTCTTGAGATGAGAATGAAGTCATTGTTTACAAATGTACTGAAAATATTGTTGAATCTTTTAAAAATATCGTTTTTAAGTAAGAACATTTCTTTTTCATATTTAACCCCTTGAGATTTTTTTCGAGATTCACATTATACAACTAAAATATTGAGATAAGTAGTATCAAGTATGTTTTATTAAGTATATGTTTTCAGCAGACATTTTTTTTTTCTTACATTACATGAAGAGAAACAGAAAAAATCTCACATAGCGATAGCCTGTGCGTAAATATATAAGATTTAATCAGTTTTACGTTATAGCACTACATACACACAATACAAATAACACGGTTTTAATATTTAAGATAAGCAATAAAAAAAATCTTAAAGGTACGAATGAAAACTCAATACTTCTCAAAAATAGTATATCTAAGTAATTCTTGTCATTCATTTACAAAAGTATAAAAACTTTACATCTTGAGACGGCGAACGACATTTAGTGAGGAATAAATTATTTTTTTATTTTAGTAGTTTTTTTTTCATGTATTACATATGTAAGGTTTATAGTCCATAATCGATGACACGCGCGTGCCAAAACATTTTACATGAAATAGTGTGATTCAGTTATCAGAAAGCAATGTTATAATTATTTATAGAATCCAATACAGCAACTCTAACAGTATTGCACACGAAATCGGAGGGCAATGTTCTGCAGTAAATTCACATCATCCCTACCATGATGAAATGAACTACGGAATGTGGTCTATAAAGAGACCAAAGGACGAACGCCAGTCAGTCAGCCCAACAAGTTCCGTTCAGGCAGTTAGTCCAGCTCGACGATGTCACCCAGTTCCAGCATGTAACTCAAGTGCAGTCTCTTCAACCCATCATTGCCGCTACGCTCGTGCTACACAACCAAGTGCAGTATCTTATTAGCCATGTAATTAAATACGCATTAAACAGCAACCTCGTGTCTTCTCTGTCAATTTCTAACTGAGGTAGGAACTTCAACGAACTCTCAACAACCTAAATCCTACACATATTATAAATAGTATTGGTAATTTATGTGTTAAACGTTTGCATTTCTAAAAAAATGAAATAAAAACTTCATTACAATGAATAAAAGATTAAACTCTATTTATTCACAAAAACCAATAGGATATATTATATCTGATGAGTTTACTTTACACATATACATTGACCAACGGTCATTAGCGCTGTGAATAAATGGACTTCGGTTATTATAGCAATCATTAATTCCTTTTCCAAATGCAAGGACACTGCGTTTGTACTTATATAATAATAATATTTACAATTTTATGAAAATACTTAAATTTCCTTCAAGCTTCAAACGCGATATTTTAGAAAAGGATTTTTTTCTTTAAATCTTAAAGCAAAACAAACAAATATTAAGAACAAATTGAATAGCAAAATAATATGTTGTTGTTTTTAGAAAATGAAATGTAAAAATAATTAACATATAACACTGTTGGCCTTTCTTGTTATAACAAGAAAGTTCAGTAAGTCATCATTTAATATTGCGAATTAACATTTTTGCTGGCCGAACAAGCCGAAGGGGTTGAAGTTAATTTTCAACTCGGATGTAGAGCGCATGAAGATAGGCGCAAGCGGTAACTTGAAGCTATTGGCTTCAAGGGCGAAGGAGTAACAATTTGGCCCCGGAAAGTATCACCAAATGGAGAATTGCAGAATAAAACCAAATGAAGTCACAGAAACTTGTGGGTTAAAACGATATTATGTTTCTAGAAGGTGTTAGTCTTTGTCGAATGCGCGGGAACTTATTAGTCGTACCGCACTTTGTTTGTCTGGATGTTTATAACAATCGTATAATATATTACTTTTTTAAAATTATTTTTGCTTTAGCTAGGAAAAAATAAGCTTTGTAGCCTATGTATTTTGCGATCGACAAATCAAAGGGTTTCAACCCTCGATTCACGCATAGTTGAATTCTCGTAGCAGACAGTAACCCTCTTATAAATTTATTAGCAATATATTTTCGCGTGGGTACGTATATTTTTAAGCCGAGCTTTAGCGCAATCTTTTTACTTAAATGGCAAATAAAACCGTCCGATGAGTGCGTGTAGATAATCTGAAGACATCTTTCAAGCAAATAAAGCCGTTTAATAAAAAGACCTTGTTTATTACTTTTAAATGGGCTGGCAAACTGCTTTGATGTAATTTCTTCATAGTCTGTTTCAGACATTTTTTTTCGTTTTATAAGACACTCGACAGACGTAAAAGGGTATTTTGTCTCCAACATTTTATTGAATACATTAGTAAAACTGATGGAAATAAATGAAGATAATTGTAAACGAATTTAACGAAACTGTAATTTCATCATTTCACGAGTACTTTTTTAAAAGTTTTAATGCGAAATTTCGTAAATCCTTTGACATCTTCAAGACGACATATAAACTACATGTCTAAAAATAATAGATCTTAAAAACGTTAGTTCACGTTCGTATGCTGGTATTATTTATTTATTTGAAGACGAGTTGTGGTCCAGTGAGTAGTGCCGGGGACTTTGGATCAGGAGGTCCGAGCTCCGAACCCCGCTACCACAACTTGTTTCACACTTTCCAATAAGGTTATTTTCGATTAAAAGAAAATTTCTTTGAAATTGAAATATTAAGGATAATCATTGTATTTTTTTCTTTTTAAAGAAAAAAAAAATTAATTGAACACAATTAATGTTCACTTTTCTTTGCAAATAGTAATTTAACGAGTAAAATAATTTTAATCTACATATTTTTTAAAAAATCGTCTGGAAAACAAAACACTTTATCCTGTTTTATTTTATTGTATGGCTACATGTTTTTCTTGTTTTATTTAAAAAGTTTAAAACAGACCTTAAAGTTTGTGCTTAAATAACGCATTAAAGAATTTCGCTTCTGTCTCGCTAATAGTAATTTCTCTTGATTTGTTTACCGCATTATGAATACAAATCACTCTTTTGAGACTCATACAATGAAGCTTCTTCCTTTTA